>NC_079195.1:209817596-210087596 GCF_029499605.1 Hyla sarda | reverse complement strand
GGGTCTCTGTTTACAGACCACCGCACACCATACAAACAGCGGCAGAACAGGATACCTCAGAGAGGACGGTCCCCGTGGAAGAGGCTTCACCAAGTCCCTACCTGTTATAACGTTGATGTCTGGATAGTCATTCTCACAGAGCCCCACCGATTTACTATCCCTCTCGAAGGCTTCGCGCAATTCTTTCTTCACAGCCGCCGAGCCGCACAGTCGGTATAAGCCAACCACCTGCAATATATGGGAAAAATATAATGATATATGAGATCTGGTTCTAACAACATGCCACTATATACACACTAAGGGTATGTTTCTGTATCTTTTGCAGCCCGGGCATAGGGATACAGCGTACAGCAGTGGTCTCAAACCTGCGGACCTTCAGCTGTTGCAAAACTACAACTCCCAGCATGCCCGGACAGCCGTTGGCTGTCCGGGCATGCTGGGAGTTGTAGTTTTGCAACAACTGGAGGTCCGCAGGTTGGAGACCACTGGCGTACAGTGAGTTCCATCGCCGGTTGCCCCCAACAAAGAGGAGGAGGGCAGTGCTTGACATGTGAGTAGTACCCCGCTGGTCCGATCATTAATTGGGGGGAGCCGAACAGCGCTGGCGGGTCAAATGATTTGGGGGGGGGGGGGGGGGTGACGAAGACCGCGCGCGGGTCACATGATTTGGGGGGGGGTGATAAAATACCGTTGAAAATACCATGATACACATTATTTGGTCATACCACCCAGCCCTAGCTAAAAGGGGTCTTAAGATGTCTGATGGCGGGGGTCCCGTCACTGGGGACTCCCGTGAACTCTGCTGCGGCACCCCAGACATCCAGTGCAAGGAGCAAACTTCACTCTGTGCCGGAGGCATGTGACATCATGACCACGCCCCCTCCATTCAAGTCTATGGGAGGGGGCGTGACATCACGAGGACATGGCCGACCCCCGCAGCACGAAAACAGCATCCGGAACATTTAGTCGGTCACCCCCCCCCCCCCCCTCCCATAGATATGCATTGAGGTGGCATGGCCATGACATCACGAGTCTCCTGGGCTGCACCCGAAGCTCTAAACGAACGCCTGCAGCAGCAGGACCCCCACGATCAGACATCTTATCCCCTATCCTTTGGATAGGGGATAAGATGTCTAGGGGCGCAGTACCCCTTTAATGGTAGGGTGAAACGGTGTGGTGTATTTCACTCTACGGCACCGCCGGCAGTAAGAGCGATGGCAGAACGATCTCCCTGCTGCGGCTGGGTAGCTCTGTGTCCCTCCTCGTGACTACCGGTGGGAAATCCACCACTACAAGCAGACGTACAGAGCTACCTGGCCGCAGAAGGAATCTCGCTCTGCCATTCTCTGTGACTGCCGGCAGAGCATCCGCAACGTGAAATACGCTGCAGATGGGCTGTGTGTGACCCTACCCTTAAAGTCATTTACAGTGTCTCTGCCATTTAAAATACCATTTTAGGCTAATCTGATCTGCTTTGGATGGGCCCTGGACAGTATCAGTCTCCTTCTCCTTCTGGAAGCTGGCAATATAGTCCCTGGTTACTTGCCCTTCAGAAAGAATCTTCCACCCAATTACTAAAGAAATTATTTGTATTGGCCGCTCAGCAGTGAGCAGAGGATCACAGGGCAGATACTTGGCTGTGGGGGTGGGGGTGGGGATGACTAAACACATGTGTCCTCCAGCCTTTGCTTAGTAGGTGAACAAATCATGTGAGTAAAAATACTGCTCATTTTTATGATCTACACAATGGCCCTGATTTACTAAAACCAGAGTGTTTTTTTACCCCTGATTTGTCGCACGGGTTTAAATCTGTCACACAAAATGTATTCTGCCCTGACAGGAAGTATTGCCAAGATGATTAAAGAAACATCCAATTAAAGATAGGAAAGTGGAAAGCAAACACACAGAACAGATTAAGATAAATGGGTAAAAAAGAATTTTAAAAAAGTTGCAAAATGTAACATGTTGAAAGGCTGCATTCACATAGCCGTCTCTGTAAATTCAGACTACATTAGTGCTTGTACTACTACCCCCATCATGGAACAGGGTCTGTTCTATGTTGGGGGCAGTAGTACAGGGGCTGAGGGATTGATCGCACCCGATCAATTCAGAAGTTATTAAGCAGGGGAGTGGGCGGCATGCTCCTCCCCAGCGATGTGCAGTGCACTTTTACTTTAATTTTAAATTCCCCCTGCCGGGAGCCCTGAATGGCTCCTCAATACCGGCCATTAAGGGCTCCCGGCGGGGGAATTTAAAATTAAAGTTCAGGGCTCCCGGCGGGGTTTTCAAATAGAAGCATTGCGGTGGGGAAAGATATATAGAATCCCTGGGAGGTATATGTCTGGTCCCCCGCAGCGCTTCTATATATCTTTCCCCCTGTTGCGCTATGTAAGTCTTGCCCCCTGCAGTGCTGGGACCCCCAGGATCTCTGTGCAGCCCATGCGTGCCAAGCCATGCCTCTAAGACAGAGACGTCATGGCCACGCCCCATCGTGATGCCATGCCCCCTCCCATAGGCATGAATGGAGGGGGCGTGGCCAAGACCTATCGTCTCGGTCTCTGCCGGGGGCTGCAAAGAGATCGTGGGGGTCTCAGCAGCAGGACCCCTATGATTATACATCTTCTCCCTTATCCTTTGGATAGGGGATAAGATGTATGAAGCCGAAATACCCCTTTAATTCTGCCCTTCAAGGGGCACATCCTGACATCCCAGCTGAGCTGCCACAATACAGAGAGACTGTTTCTCCTACATTAGATTACTATACAGTGGGGGTGGCCATACACTTTTAGGACTCTTTTTCTGCTGACTACTTTTTCTCCAAACTCCCCTGTACACAATGCAAAGAGGTGTAAGCTGCTGGCAGATACCTTATCCCATGAGGACAATTTCTTTATTTTTATTTTTCATTTTTTTTTGCCATGGGGAAAAGTTCATAAATTTTAGACGGTCAGCTAATCCCCCTAGCTCTGCAAAATGGACTAAAACTAAGCGCTGCGGAACCTGTTGGCACTAATAATAATAATAAATAATTTTATTATTATCATTATTATTATTATACCATGGGCAATTCTGTTAGTGTCTTATCTCAGTTGCGCAACATTTTCCAGGAGTTAAAGGGGTTATCCAGGAAAAAACTTTATAAATATCAACTGGCTCCAGAATGTTAAACAGATTTGTAAATTACTTCTATTAAAAAATCTTAATCCTTTCAGAACTTATGAGCTTCTGAAGTTAAGGTTGTTCTTTTCTGTCTAAGTGCTCTCTGATGACACGTGTCTCGGGAAACACCCAGTTTAGAAGAGGTTTGTTTTGGGGATTTGCTTCTAAACTGGGCGTTTCCCGACACACGGGTCATCAGAGAGGACTTAGACAGAAAAGAACAACCTGAACTTCAGAAGCTCATAAGTACTGAAAGGATTAAGATTTTTTAATAGAAGTAATTTACAAATCTGTTTAACTTTCTGGCACCGGTTGATATATATATTAAAAAAGTTTTTTTCAGGAATACCCCTTTAATTCTATAGACAAACTGTAATAAGAAGATGTTTGAAGAACATACGTTTCAATTCTGACTTCTGGAACGTAAACTCAAGATGACCGGTTCCTAACAGGGTTGTATCCTAGCAATCTAGTATTTGTTCCAAAACGTTTCTTGTATTTA
This sequence comes from Hyla sarda, assembly GCF_029499605.1. Classification (NCBI taxonomy): domain Eukaryota; kingdom Metazoa; phylum Chordata; class Amphibia; order Anura; family Hylidae; genus Hyla; species Hyla sarda. The sequence continues at coordinate 210,083,935 of NC_079195.1, read as the reverse complement.
AACAGACTTTGCACCTTACACATCGGAGGACGGTCACACAGTAACAAAACCACCCCCCACCACCCCCCGACATCTGCCATCAACATGTGCAAACATCTATGTACAAGGACACCTGGCAGGTGCTAAAATCAGGGACCATCAATTTTATCCAGAGTAAACACCACGGAGCGCTGTGTGTTCGCTGCCACAACGGGCGTTGAGAGATAGTGGACACGGGACAGATTAGACCTAAAATGTATTTACATGCAGACTTTATGGCGTGCTGGAGCCTTTTGTTGCAGATTATGTCAAATTTGACCATTGTTTTTCAACCTGTATGCCTTAGAACTGTTGCAGAACTACAAATCCCAGCATGCCCGGACAGCCAACGGCTGTCCGGGCATGCTGGGATTTGTAGTTCTGCAACAGTTCTAAGGAATACTGCTTGGGAAATTTACAGTGGCAAAACAAGCACTTAATAATAATTTTTCAGCGGAGTACCCCTTTAAATTTTATTATTATTATTATTTTTTTTTTTATCAACTGGTACCAGAATGTTAAACAAATTTGTAAATTACTTATATTAAAAAAATCAGCTGCTGTAAGCTCCACAGGAAGTTCTTTTCTTTTTGAATTTCCTTTCTGTCGGACCACATTGCTCTCTGCTGACACCTCTGTCCATGTCAGGAACTGTCCAGAGCAGGAGCAAATCCCCATAGAAAACCTATCCTGCTCTGGACTGTTCCTAAAATGGACAGAGTTGTCAGCAGAGAGCACTATGGTCAGACAGAAAAGAAATTCAAAAAGAAAAGAACTTCCTGTGGAACATACAGAAGCTTATAAGTACTGGAAGGATTAAGATTTTTTATTAGATGTATTAGATGTTATTTACAAATCTGTTCAACTTTCATCAGTTGATTTAAAAAAAATATATATAAAAAAATAAAAATAAAGTTTTTTTTCCAGTGGAGTACCCCTTTAACTCTTAATAAAAACACTGAATATCAGTATAAACACTGAATATTAGTGTGACCTCAATTCCTCTATATGAAACAATCGAAATCCACAAGGACCTCTGATAAGAGGAACCAATAATTGAGTACCCTAGTCCCAACGCTTTTCACCCGTAATATTCTGTATGGGATCCTCAGGGGGACACAAGTCCGGAATTATCCCGGATTTGTGTCCCCCTGAGGATCCCATACAGAATATTACGGGTGAAACACGTTGGAACAAGGGTACTCAATTATTGATTCCTCTTTCTTATCAGAGGTCCATAATAAACTTTTTCTGGGGCTGCCTTCTGACGTTGGTGGATTTTGATTGTTCCATATAGAGAGATTGAGGTCACACTAATATTCAGTGTTTATACTAATATTCAGTGTTTTCATTAAGAGACTATTAAATGATAAGTTTTAAAGGGGTAATACAGGAAAACAAAACTTGCATACACACACACACATATTATATTATTATATATTATATTAATATATATATATATATATATATCTATATATATCTATATATATCTATATATCTATATATATCTATATCTATATATATCTATATATATCTATATATATCTATATATATCTAATTTTTTTTATTTTTTTTATTTATCAACTGGCTCCAGAAAGTTACAGATTTGTAAATTATTTCTATAAAAAAAAAATCTTCTTAACCCTTTCAGTACTTATGAGCTGCTGAAGTTGAGTTGTTCTTTTCTGTCTAAGTGCTCTCTGCTGACACCTGTCTCGGGAACCGTCCAGAGTAGAAGCAAATCCCCATAGCAAACCTCTTCTACTCTGTGCAGTTCCCGAGACAAGCAGAGATGTCAGCAGAGAGCACTGTTGCCAGACAGAAAACAACAACTCAACTTCAGCAGCTGATAATTATTGAAAGGATTAAGATTTTTATTTAATAGAAGTAATTTACAAATCTGTTAAACTTTCTGGAGCCAGTTGATATATAAAAACATTTTTCCCTAGAATACTCCTTTAAATGCTTGTTTTGCCACCGTGAAATTCCTGTTATTTGCAAAAACATACCCTTGATATCCCTCTGTTGAAGCATAGTGATTCTATACTGGTTGGGAAACTGTAGACTAAAGCTGGCCATACACGGATGTGTGCAACCCAAACGGATGGGACCAGCAGACTAATGCAGCTCATTACTACCTGTAGCTGTTGTAAAACTACTACCCCCAGCATGCCCAATTGTCTTCGGTTGGCAGGGCATGATGGGAGTTGTAGTATTTGCCACAGCTGGAGACACACAGGTTAGGGACCATTGATCTAATTCAGCCATAGGCAACCTTCGGCACCACTGATGTTTTGGACTACATCTCCCATGATGCTCTTACAGCCAAACTGCTGCTTAAGTACCATGGAAGATGTAGCCAAAAACCATCTGCAGCACCAAAGGTGCCTATACCTGACCTAATGTGTACGGGGACCTTCTGACGGCAGATGTTTGGGAGAGAAGAATCAGGCATGCTGGATCTCAGCTGCCTGATCCTCAGAAAGATAGGCAGCAGCCAGAGCAGTCTGGCAGAGGCTTACCCCTCTCTTTCCATTAATAACACACTAAGCCAAGCCGAGCTAACTGGCATAAAGGGTCATCAGGAAAGATAGCTGTTCAACCGGAAGCTATCGAAACTGTATGACCAGCGCAGAGACATGATGCTAGTTATGGTTCCCCCATTATGCTACAATCATTGAATTCAGAGGGTACCAATGAGATCAATGGACACCAGCCAGGCCAATTAACCAGGGCCCAACACAGAAGAACAGCACTTATTACAAGTAGCCTGAACCAACCCCTAAAAAGGATTAGTCCAGTACCTAAAAACTGTGTCAGATCGCAGGGGGTCCAACCGCTGGGACCCCCGTGATCTCCTGCCCTATGCATGAATGGAATGTGTGGATCACAGAATTAAGCTGTGGCCAACACGTCCCCCCCCCCCCCCCCCCCATGCCTCTCTATGACAGGAGATTTCTGAATGCTGCATCTCCCATACAGATACATGGAAGGGTTATGGCGAACAGTGGTTGACACACCCAATCATGAGGAGAGCAGAGATCTGTAAGGAGGAGATCACGGGGGTCCAATAGGTCGGACCGCAATCTGACACTTATCCCCTATCACACTGATAGGAGATAAGTTCTTAGATACTAGATAACCTCTTTAAAGGGGTACTCTGCCCCTAGACATCTTATCCCTTATCCAAATGTCTGATCTCGGGGTCCCACCGCTGGGAACCCCCACGATCTCTCCTGCAGCACCCCCTATCATCTGGTGCACGGAGCGAGCATCGCGATGCTCGCTCCGTGCACCAGATGATAGGGGGTGCTGCAGGAGAGATTGCGGGGGTTCCCAGTGGCGGGACCCCGTGATCAGACATTTGGATAAGGGATAAGATGTCTAGGGGCGGAGTACCCCTTTAAGTTTCGTATCAGTTGTACATACAAAGGCATCACATGTAGCAATGAGTAGAGGACGCTACCTGGCAGCCTCGCTTTTCTATTTCCATTATACATTTGTCCATAAGAAGCGGGACCATCAGTCCTGAATTTTCCTTCTCGACGACGTAACGTGCATCAACCCCGAATATGATGGGTTCCCTATCCACTCCGAGCCGGTCTGCAGAGTTCTCCCATTGCACCATAAGACTCAATTTGACATAGATTAAGCCCCGGGGCTCCAGTTTCACTGCCAGCTGATGGGTTTTTGTCACCCTAAAGAGTGCCGGCAGGATGATGGTCCCGTGGCAACAAACCCTGTTCTTCTTTGGGGTTGGGTCCCAACTGAAGACGACAAGTTTTAAGTGTTGGGCGTTCTCCAGCTCGATATTAAAAGTGTGATCCATGTCTAGGAAGGAAGTCTTGCAGGTCAGCAAAGCCGTTCTCGCTTTATTCACAGTGTCCACCTGGATAGCAAAAAACACATCCTTGGAGTCGATCCTCGGTGGCTTTAGATCCTCCGCGCCATAGAAGTGGACGCTCATGAGTCCAGACACGTACTGGAAACACTTTGGTTGGTCGGAGAAGCTGTAGTGCCGGAAAGCGTCAATGTCCAAATCTGACTTTGCATTATTACTCGATTGGGGTTCCTTTCCCTTCGTAGGTCTATTCTCCGTTCCGTGTTTACCCGATTTGGCTATAAGTTCCGGGGAGTCCCCATCGCTAAGATAACCCCCTTTACTGGAAGATTTGGAAGTGCCAGAACTTTTCTTTTTATAGCTGTGCTGGGATGAAACGCTACTGTCAAGGTGATAGCGGCTGATCACGTTCCTGCTGGCGGCAGCTGCCGCTTGTCCGGACGAGGATAAAGAGGTTGTGTGGCCTCCGTCCTGACCGTTTCCTTTAGAGCTGGAAGACTGATGGTCAGAGTGCGAATGACTCCACGACGTTCCTTTCACACTCAGCTTTCTGCTGAGCTCCGGCAATTTTTTCATTTTCATAGATAATTTGCGTACGGTCCTTGGAGATTTTATTTTATCTGGAAGAGACCAATTGATGCTTCCGCCTTTCTTCACTGGGTTTGGACTACAAGGAGGGGAGAAGTCCGCCGCCCCCGGGGAGATAACCTTCAGACCTAACACAATGGAAAACAGAAGTTTATTATTGGTATAAGAGAAATCTTCTAGAAAACAACTTTGTCTAATTTTTATTACGTGCATCTTTTATAATAAATAAAAGTTACACTTTTGTTACCGTAAATCTTTTCTAGTCATGATGACATTTTTGACACTGCAACAGTCCGTCTGCTCTCTGTTCACAGAACTCGTATAAACTCATCCAACCACACACACACACACTCATCCAACCACACACACACACTCATCCAACCACACACACACACACACTCATCCAACCACACACACACACTCATCCAACCACACACACACACACACTCATCCAACCACACACACACACACTCATCCAACCACACACACACACACACACTCATCCAACCACACACACACACACACACTCATCCAACCACACACACACACTCATCCAACCACACACACACACACACTCATCCAACCACACACACACACACACTCATCCAACCACACACACACACACACTCATCCAACCACACACACACACACACACTCATCCAACCACACACACACACACACACACTCATCCAACCACACACACACACACACACACTCATCCAACCACACACACACACACACACACTCATCCAACCACACACACACACACACACACTCATCCAACCACACACACACACACACACTCATCCAACCACACACACACACACACTCATCCAACCACACACACACACACACACTCATCCAACCACACACACACACACACACTCATCCAACCACACACACACACACACACTCATCCAACCACACACACACACACACTCATCCAACCACACACACACACACACACTCATCCAACCACACACACACACACTCATCCAACCACACACACACACACTCATCCAACCACACACACACACACTCATCCAACCACACACACACACTCATCCAACCACACACACTCATCCAACCACACACACTCATCCAACCACACACACTCATCCAACCACACACACACACACACACACATCCAACCACACACACACACACACACACACACATCCAACCACACACACACACACACACACACACATCCAACCACACACACACACACACACACACACACACTCATCCAACCACACACACACACACTCATCCAACCACACACACACACACTCATCCAACCACACACACACACACTCATCCAACCACACACACACACACTCATCCAACCACACACACACACACACTCATCCAACCACACACACACACACTCATCCAACCACACACACACACACACACTCATCCAACCACACACACACACACACACTCATCCAACCACACACACACACTCATCCAACCACACACACACACTCATCCAACCACACACACACACTCATCCAACCACACACACACACTCATCCAACCACACACACACACACTCATCCAACCACACACACACACACTCATCCAACCACACACACACACTCATCCAACCACACACACACACTCATCCAACCACACACACACACTCATCCAACCACACACACACACTCATCCAACCACACACACACTCATCCAACCACACACACACTCATCCAACCACACACACACTCATCCAACCACACACACTCATCCAACCACACACACACACTCATCCAACCACACACACACTCATCCAACCACACACACACTCATCCAACCACACACACACTCATCCAACCACACACACACTCATCCAACCACACACACACTCATCCAACCACACACACACTCATCCAACCACACACACACTCATCCAACCACACACACACTCATCCAACCACACACACACTCATCCAACCACACACACACTCATCCAACCACACACACACTCATCCAACCACACACACACACACACACACACACACACACACACTCATCCAACCACACACACACTCATCCAACCACACACACACTCATCCAACCACACACACACACACTCATCCAACCACACACACACACACACACTCATCCAACCACACACACACTCATCCAACCACACACACACACACACTCATCCAACCACATACACACACTCATCCAACCACACACACACACACACACACACTCATCCAACCACACACACACACACACTCATCCAACCACACACACACACACTCATCCAACCACACACACACTCATCCAACCACACACACACACACACTCATCCAACCACACACCCACACACACACTCATCCAACCACACACCCACACACACACTCAAACAGTACCAAGGGGCACTTTGTAAAGCGTGCTGCGGCTGATGCCATCAGGGCAACTGTGGGGAACTGAAATGCCCTTCCGATGCTCTCCTATTTTGGATGTGTGCTGCTACTCCAAAAAATAAAAAAATAAAAAGTTTAAACGTTCCCTTTAATTCAGAGACAAAAAAATTGCAGCAGAATAATCCATTACCAAGCTGGACCCCGTGATGCTGCTAAAAATAGTCGGGTGTAATGGTCCGCATCATATCATAACAGACTTAAGAGGTTTTCAGGAAGAATTCTAAGAGGTACCAGCCGCCAATCTCTACTGAGGGGAACATGCTGTGCAGTAACAAGGACCCGATGGAGTGGCCACTGTAGGACAAGGCGGGGGGGGGGGGGGGGGGGGGGTGGATTTGTCCTCATGCTGGAAATGATTTGCCACGATTCACATGATCCCAAACTAATAATCATAGATAACTCAAGGGATGCAGTATAGGATCTATTAGGTTCTTATTTAGTCCTTTTCTGGTAATGTGCGTTTCTTAGAAAGCTGGGTGACACCCAATATGGCTCTCCCTGAAGCGTTTCCCAACCAGGGTGCCTTCAGCTGTTGGAAAACTACAACTCCCAGCAAGCCCGGACAGCCAACGGCTGTCCGGGCTTGCTGGGAGTTGTAGTTTTTCTATAGCTGCAGGCACCTTCCTTGAGAAACAATTTAGTGGGGGCAGTGCCACTCTCTGAAATGGTTTTCACCTACCTGTGGTCTTGCAAAACTATCACTCCCATCAGCCTTAAAGTCACAGGTTTGGGAAGACTGCTCTATGGAATATACAGGCTGTAAATGTAACGAGGCGAAAAGGCAGCTGCTTACAAATAGGAAGATCTGCTATTCAGGCGCATGAAAAGGTTACGCGACAACTTCCTAAAGAGTAGCTGTCATTTAACAAAATCAAAATAAAATAAATAAAAATAAATAAAATAAAAAATCTTTTTAGTTTACAAACATGTCTAAAAGTTTTTAAAGGGGTACTCAAGTAAAAAAAAAATTTTTTTTTTCCATATCATCTGGCTCTAGAATGGCAAACAGATTTGTAAATGACTTCTTTTCAAAAATCTTAATCCTTCCAGTACTTATCAGCTGCTGAAGTTGAGTTGTTCTTTTATGTCTGACCACAGTGCTCTCTGCTGACACCTATGTCTGTCTCAGGAACTGTCCAGAGCAGGAGAGGTTTGCTATGGGGATTTGTTCCTGCTCTGGACAGTCCCTGACATGTACAGGAGGTGTCAGCAGAGAGCACTGTGGTCAGACTGAAAAGAAGTCCAAAAAGAAATACAACTTCCTGTGGAGAATGCAGCAGCTGATAACTACTGGAAGGATTAAGATTTTTAAAAGGGGTACACCGGTGAAAAACTTTTTTATATATTATATATATATATATATATATATATATATTATAAATTTATAAAATATATATATATATATATATTTATAATATATCAGCTGGTGCCAGAAAGTTAAACAGATTTGTAAATGACTTCTATTAAAAAATCTTAATCCTTCCTGTACTTATTAGCTGCTGAATACTACAGCGGAAATTCTTTTCTTTTTGAAACACAGAACTGTCTGCTGACATCACGAGCACAGTGCTCTCTGCTGACATCTCTGTCCATTTTAGGAACTGTCCGGAGCAGCATACTTATGTTTGCTATGGGGATTTCCTTTTACCCTGGACAGTTCCTAAAACGGACAGAGATGTCAGCAGAGAGCACTGTGCTCGTGATGTCAGCAGAGAGCTCTGTGTTTCAAAAAGAAAATTTCCGCTGTAGTATTCAGCAGCTAATAAGTACTGGAAGGATTAAGATTTTTTAATAGAAGTAATTTACAAATCTGTTTAACTTTCTGGCATAAAAATGTTTTCCACTGGAGTACCCCTTTAATGGGTGGACAAATCCCTGAAGCCAGCTGGTCAACGCACCTTAAAATTAGATTCTGTTGCCCACATTATGAGTTTAATGGGGTTCTTACTGCTCCAAAAAGAGAGCCTGGAGGGGTCTAAAACAGCCGTAAAACAATGCATGACTGCAGGAAATAATGAAGATATTTCATGTAATTTATATCGAGTGTGCACATCTGCTGAGAACATGTGTAACAAACAATAAAGTGTGACCCTGAGTGCTCAATCGTGAGACCCTGAGCCGTATCTTATAATCCCGGTCGGATGCGTAGATATTCCAAGAAAAGCTGCAACAGCAGAAAACCAAGAAAAACATATCCGGCACATGTGCTCCTCAAGGCTGGGCAAGAAAACATCACAGCTTAATAAAAGGGCCCAGAGCGAATTCCTCCCGCTAAAAAAAAAATCAGTGGCCTTAAACCGTGGCCTTCCAGCTGTTGTGAAACTTACACCTCTCATCATTTGCCTGAATGCGCAGCTATGTGCAACAATAACACCCATTGTGTAATGGCAGTCGAAAGCCTAGGTCAGCGTTTTTTTTCCTACCAGGGTAGCCCCCAGTTGTCGCAAAACTACAACTACCAGCATGCCCAGAGAGCCAAAGGCTATTTGGACATGCTGGGAGTTGTAGTTTTGCGACAGCGTCGTTGGGAAATGACAACCTTTAAAGGGTTGCCCCCTCGCGGGGAAAACCCTTTACTAGAAACTAGAGACGAGCGAACTTACAGTAAATTCGATTCGTCACGAACTTCTCGGCTCGGCAGTTGATGACTTATCCTGTGTAAATTAGTTCAGCCTCCAGGTGCTCCGGTGGGCTGGAAAAGGTGGATACATTCCTAGGAAAGAGTCTCCTAGGACTGTATCCACCTTTTCCAGCCCACCGGAGCACCTGAAAGCTGAACTAATTTATGCAGGAAAAGTCATCAACTGCCGAGCCGAGCAGTTCGTGACGAATCGAATTTACTGCGAGTTCGCTCATCTCTACTAGAAACCCCCCCTAATATAATAGTTTTATTAGTTGTTGTGTAAAATATACCCAACACAGATGTTTAAAATTCCAGCAGTTCTGAGGTGGTTTTTGTCTAGAGAATCAATATCACTCTCTCTATATGGGACACTTTTATTAGCCCAGGACACAGCCTGTAATCTGTGAGCTTCTAGAACAACACACGATAGCTCCTGGTGCCAGGTCCCTATACTTATTATAAAACCACCTTTGTGTCCGCTGTATTAAAACATAATAGCCTCCCTGACGTTTCGCTGACGAATCAGCTTTGTCAAGGGTAGCGAGGCTAATGATATTAGTTGTTAGATATTAGCCTCGCTACCCTTGACAAAGCTGATTTGTCAGCGAAACGTCGGGGAGGCTAGTAGTTATATGTTTTAATACAGTGGACATAATGGTGGTTTTATAAGTATAGGGACCTGGCACCAGGAGCTATCATGTGTTGTACTATAAGCACACAGATTACAGGCTGTGTCCAGGGCTAATAAAAGTGTCCCATATAAAAGAGAGCGATATTGATTCTCTAGACCAGTGGTCTCCAACCTGTGGACCTCCAGATGTTGCAAAACTACAACTCCCAGCATGCCCGGACAGCCAACGGCTGTCCGGGCATGCTGGGAGTTGTAGTTTTGCAACATCTGGAGGTCCACAGGTTGGAGACAACTGCTCTAGACAAACACCACCTCAGAACTGCTGGAATTTTAAAAAAGGGAAACTGTCAGCTTTCTCCCCCTGCACTAACCAGCGGTACTGGCTGGTAGTGCAGGGGACGCTGATCAGTTTAATGCTTACCGTGCCCGGATCTGCCGCGCCGTTCGGCCCTAATCTTCTATTTTCAGTATATGCTAATGAAGGGCTAACTGGCACTCTGACGTCAGTGCCGGCTGCCGCAGCACCGCCCGGCTCATCAGTATTCCTCCCCTCCCTCAGCCTCTCCCTCTTCTCCCTGCTCTGTAATGAAAAGAGAGGGGAGGAATACTGATGAGCTGGGCGGCGCTGCAGCCGGCGGCACTGGCCGGTGCCAGTTAGGACCTCATTTGCATATACCGAAAATAGAAGATTACGGACGAACGGCATGGCGGATCCGGGCACGGTAAGCATCAAACTGATCAGCGTCCCCCGCACTACCAGCCAGTACCGCTTGTTAGTGCGGGGGGAGAAAGCTGTCAGTTTTCCTTTACACGTCTGTGTGGGGTATATTTTAAACAACAACCTAATAAAAGCTATTATTTTAGGGGGGCGTTTCTAGTAAAGGGTTTTTCCCGCGAGGGGGGCAACCCCTTAAAGGTTGTCATTGACAGATTTGCCCTGCAACCTTCAGGGACATTCTTTTTGATGTTAGCATAGTTGGGAAACACCAGCCTAGATTGCAAAAGTTGGGACACTACAACTCCCAGCATTCTACTAAAAGCCAAGAGCGTACAACAGTTTTTCCTGAACCAGGGTGCCTGCAGCTGTAGCAAAACTACAACTCCCAGCATGCACGGACATGATTTTTTTTTATTGTTATTCCTTTTAATCTCTTAGAGGAGTCTATCCAACTTGCAAAGTTATCCCCTAGTCACAGGACAGGGCAGTGTTTTCCATCCAGGGTGCCTCCAGCTGTTGCAAAACTACCACTCCCAGCATGCAAGGACAGGATTTTATAACAGTTACTCCTTTTAATATCTTAGGGGATTACTTTGCAAGTTGGATAGACTCCTCTATTCACAGGACAGGGCAGTTTTTCCCATCCAGGGTGCCTCCAGCTGTTGCAAAACTACAATTCCCAGCATGCCCGGACAGCCGTTGGCTGTCTGGGCATGCTGGGAGTTGTAGTTTTGCAACTGCTGGAGGCACCCTGGCTGGAAAAATAATGTGTGTGTGTACGAGTTTGGGCCGGCTGTTCGGGCATGCTGAGAGTAGTAGTTTTTGCAACACTGGTTGGGAAACACTGGTCTAGATCATAGCTGTGCTCAAACTACAACTCCCAGCAAACCCTGCAGCTGAAAAACACAACAAAAAGAAAATATTCCGGATTAAAAAGACGACTAAAATGGACAACGAACATATGCACAAAGTGGCATTTGTCAAATAAGAATATATGTGAAGGGAGTAGCTGGAGAGCGGACACACGAGAGCTGTTTATGGAGGGGATGGTGGCAGGGAGGGGGGGGGGGGGGGGGGGGGGGGACTGACGTCACAGACGGTCTATTTACCAGAGAAGGACAAAGCCGCTCTCATACAGCAGTAACAAATCACAGAAAACCAGGATATTAAACATTCTTGGCTCTTCTGGCTCAGCTCACGTCTTAACTTACCCCGGCAGATTATATTACAAAACAGTAGACAACCAGACACCTGCAAACAAAATTCATTGAAAAGACAATTTTTTTTAAAAATCAGAATAAAGTCCAATGCCAGGACCATCTAGGACATTGTTTCCCAACCAGGGTGGCTCCAGTTGTTGCAAAACTACAACTCCCAGCATTGCCCGGACAGCCAAAGGCTGTCCGGGCATGCTGGGAGTTGTAGTTTTGCAACAGCTGGAGGCACCCTGGTTGCGAAATTTATGTAATGCACCAGGCCATCAGGACAATATAAACAGTATGGGGCTCCCGACTCAAGCCCACCCCATACCCGGCAGCCCCCAGCTGATTTCAGTAGCCGGTGTGTGTGTGTGTGTGTGTGTGTGTGTGTGTGGGGGGGGGGGGGGGGGGGGGCAAATGCAGCCATTAACCCTTTAGATGTCCGCGGCATCTAATGGGCCTTTAGAACAATCATCGTTTGTGCAGTGGATCGAGTTAGGCCCCCGCAGCTTTACCGCGGCTGCCGGGGAAGATCTGTTGAGTCTACCTTCATGTAATGGATCAATGCAGGGCATATATTTAAAAGGGGGATGTCAAAATACGACAAAACTTTTAACGGGTACTCGGTGGGAAACAATGTTTTTCAAAGTTAAAACAGATTAGTAAATGACTTCTATTAAAAAAAAAAATATATATATATATATATTAATCCTTCCAGTACTTATCAGCTGCTGCATGTTCCAGAGGAAGTTCTTTTCTTTCTGGAGTTCTTTTCCAGTCTGACCCACAGTGCTTTCTGCTGACACCTCTGTCCGTATCCGGAACTGTCCAGAGCAGGAGAGGTTTGCTATGGGGATTTTTCTTGCACTCTGGACAGTTCCTGATACTGACAGAGGTGTCAGCAGAGAGAACTGCGGTCAGACGGAAAAGAACTCCAGAAAGAAATACAACTTCCTGTAAAGCATACAGCAGCTGATCAGTACTGGAAGGCTTAAGATTTTTTTAAATAGAAGTAATTTACAAGTCTGTTTAACTTTCTGGCACCAGTTGATTTAAAAAAAATAAAATAAAATTGGTTTCCACCGGAGTACCCCTTTAAGCTGGCTTTAGACTGAGGGGAGTCAGAGGGCGACTGAATCAGTTGGTGCTAGGACTACGTGGACAATGTTGTCCCCATAGATGGCAGTGAGCTGAGAAAGATCATACTTTCGACAGAATTTCCATGTTGTGCACTGTGCAGCAGAATCCCATTGACGGCAATAGGACTCTGCTGCACTTCTTCGGATAGAAGGTATCTCATCGGTGTGGATCTGACCCATCATGAGAACAGAGGTCCTCTGTGCGGATGAAGCTGCAGTGCACCTGCTTGACGGCTGGCTCTATTTACTTTCTATGGATCTTCCTAATATAGCAGAACTCTGCACTCAGCTATGTTTAGGCTGTGTTCCCACTTGGCAGTTTCTAAGACAAAGCCTAAAGTGGATTCAAAAGGAACGAGAAAAAAGGATGAACTTCTACTGCTCATTCCTGCTGGATCCACTTCTGGCTTTGGTTCAAAAACTGCAGTGATCGTTTCCCAAAAAAAAATAAAAAAAAGTAAAAAAAAAAAAAAAGGGAACCCAGCCTTAGAAGTGCCCCCACTCTCGTGACCAGTTGGACCCCCAAAATTCCTATCCTGTAAATACATGATAAGAGTAGAAACATAGAAGACAGCATTGAACCAGTCCACCGTGCCAGTGGTCAACTGGAAGGCCACTCCAGTATCCAAATGTATCCAAAAGTTAAAGGCCGCAGCACAAAAAGTTGGACGACTCTGTATTCTTATGTGTAGAGCTGTGATTTATTGGTTCCCCACATGCATGTGAGGAACCAATAAATCACAGCTCTACACATAAGGAATCGTCCAATTTTTTGTGCTGTGGCCTGTAACCTTTGGATATACGTGATAAAAAGGTTATTCTAAGAAACATACTTATGTAGCTGGACAAATATTGTAAACGTTTAAAAAAAAACAAAAAAAAAAATAAAAAATATATATATATATAAATTTAATATAGCTATTTATTTTATTTTGTATATACCGGTAGTTATTTTTATACCTAGTTTAAGTGGATTTTATTTTTTATAAAATACAAAAAGCATTCCTACCCGGGTCATGGGATCCGCGGGCAGGTGGATCTTCTATAGACAGTGACGTTGCCATCTTGCATACAAATCTCTGGTTGCACAGCTGCACACTATAGTCCATGGAATCCAAGGAATCTCCAGTATTATCCGAGGCTGGAGACAGTGGCTCGCCCAGACCTGGCCTTGCAGGTACCTCCAGGACATCAGGTCCCGGTTCAGAAATGACCAGGTCAAAAGAAGTCTTGGGGGAAACGTAAGTATCGTCATCCTCAGGGATCGGATTATACCAAATCTCCCCTTCATCATCAGCGTCATTTTCTTCACTCAGATCAGAGGTGCCGGCGGGCACAGCGTGCGGGCTGACCGGTGCGGAGGTCACGGTGGTGTCCAGTACTTTGCCGGGCATATCTCTGTCCGGTCGTGACAGCTGGAGGACAGTCTCTTTAAAGACCACATGACTGGAGTTGGAGGAGTAATGGCTCCGTTTGTGGCTCTCGGTCACGTGATGGTACTTGTGGGTGCTCTGCGCCAGCCAGTTCCGTTTCTTTGAGACAGTGATGTGGTTGTTCTGGAGGTTGTGCTGGTTCACCTCAGTGACTTTAAGGTCTCGTCTGATGACTGTCGAGGTGTAGGTGTTCTCAATGAAGTCTGTAGCGGAGATTGTAAGAAACAAAAGAACAACGAGAGTCAATCACTCAAGTACGGAGATCACAGAATAAAATTATAGATAAATAAGTCTGGAGTCTAATGACTAAAAAGGAATAAAATAGTGGCAGAAAATACAATGGTCAGAGCCAAAAGGAGGGCGTATGTGTACAGCCAACAAGGGCACTACAGCAGGCATCTAGGGGTAGAAAATGCTATTTACAGGGGTTGTCCAGGAATTTGATTCAGGGACAATCCTTAGAATAGGTAAATGTATGATCACGGGGGTAGGGGTCTGCCTAAATGAAGGAGCTACATAAAACAGAGCTGAGCTCCAGTACAAGGGTGAATTCCTCCATTCTCTTTGGCTGCGTTCACACAGTCGTCTAGACCAGTCACGTTGTTTTCCCGTCAAAAATAAAAACGGACAATAACGGATGTTATCCGTTTGTATCCGTTTGGGTCTGTTATTGTTCAGTTAATTAACCAAAAAAATATTTTTTTTTTGTTCTGAACATGTTCAGAAGTAATAACTGATAAAAAAAAAAAACTGATTGAAAACACGGATGCCATTAAAAGGAGATATCCAGTGCTGAAATGGATAGGGGATACGTTTCAGATCGTGGGGGGTCCAACCGCTGGGGCCCCATGCAATCTCCTGTACAGGGCCCCGGCTTTCTGGCGTGATAGCGGGTGTCGTCCACCGCACGGAGTTCGCAGAGGGCAGTGCTCCGGCTCTGCCATAGAGTTGTATTGTGGGGGCGTGTCAGCCGCCACTTCGTGCGGTGGTCAACACGCCCCCTTCCTGCGAGCTGCCGAGGCCCCGTACAGGAGATCGTGGGGAGCCCCAGCGGTCGGGCCCCCTGCGTTCTGAAACTCAGCACTGGATATCTCCTTTAAAAGCTCATCAGTTTTCCATAGACTTCAATGTTAAATTTACGGGCATCAGGTGTCAGCAGAGAGCACTGTGGACAAGACGAAAAAGAAATTCAAAAAAGCAAAGAATTTCCTCTGTAGGATACAGCTGCTAAAAAGTACTGGAAGGATTTTTTTTAATAGAAGTAAAATTACAAATCTGTTTACCTTTCTGGCACCAGTTCATTTAAAAAAATAAATAAATCAATTTAAAAAAATAAAGTTTTCCACCGAAGTACCCCTTTAAGTCTCTCCGGGCTGTCCGGGCATCCTGGGAGTTGTAGTTTTGCTACAGCTGGAGGCACCCTGGTTGGGAAACACTGCTCTATCCACAGAGCGGAACTAGTACCTTCCAAACTCCAGATGCAGAGTTTGGAAGGTACTAGTTCCGCTCTGTGGATAGAGCAGTGTTTCCCAACCAGGGTGCCTCCAGCTGTAGCAAAACTACAACTCCCGGGATGCCCGGACAGCCTTCGGCTGTCCGGGCATGCTGGGAGATGTAGTTTTGCAACAGCTGGAGGCACCCTGGTTGGGAAACACTGGGATAGAGGATCACTTTATTGTGTGCTGTAACCATTAAGTTGTGCAGCCTCTGTGTAAATTGAAACTCTCAGGCTTACTTTACCATTCGTAACAAAAAATAATAATAATAAATTAAATATATACACACGCACACATTGTTTTTTAATAAAAAGGTAAGAAAAAAATTATAATTGTTGCCCTCCATATCAGCCTGTATTTGTATCTTCATTAAAGGAAGACTTGGCCTCTTACAGGTAGGTACCCTATAAGTCAATGTCCGGACCTTGTAACACAACTAGAGCTATAAACCAGACCAGAGACGTCCATGGCGGGTTCCTGTTAACAGCCTCCATTCATCAGATTCTTCCCATTATGCTCCTACAGGACAACATATGTTCCCCATTCACTTGTACGTACACGTACTCCGCGGCTGCACAATACGACTGCGTTAAACCCTTGTTTACCCAATCCCTTCTATTAATGTCGGCCTGTCTGCAGCCACACACAGGATAATACGGAGATTACACCAGTCAGTCTATAGACAGGCCCTGAGCGCAGCTCTCATCTGGCCTCCTCCTCCAGGGAAGCTGTATATCTCCCCGAATATACACTGCTCAAAAAAATAAAGGAAACACTAAGATAACATCCTAGATCTGAATGAAGGAACTAATCGTATGAAATACTTTCGTCTTTACATAGTTGAATGCGCTGACAACAAAATCACACAAAAATTATCAATGGAAATCAAATGTATCAACCCATGGAGGTCTGGATATGGAGTCACACTCAAAATCACAGTGGAAAACCCCACTACAAGCTGATCCAACTTTATGTAATGTCCTTAACACAAGTCACAATGAGGCTCAGTAGTGTGTGTGGCCTCCACGTGCCCGTATGACCTCCCTACAACACCTGGGCATGATCCTGATGAGGTGGAGGATGGTCTCCTGAGGGATGTCCTCCCAGACCTGGACTAAAGCATTCGCCAACTCCTGGACAGTCTGTGGTGGATAGAGCGAGACATGATGTCCCAGATGTGCTCAATCGGATTCAGGTCTGGGGAATGGGCGGCCAGTCCATAGCATCAATGCCTTCCTCTTGTAGGAACTGCTGACACACTCCAGCCACATGAGGTCTAGCATTGTCTTGCATTAGGAGGAACCCAGGGCCAACCGCACCAGCATATGGTCTCACAAGGGGTCTGAGGATCTCATCTCGGTACCTAATGGTAGTCAGGCTACCTCTGGCAAGTACATGGAGGGCTGTGCGGCCCCCCCAAAGAAATGCCACCCCACACCATTACTGACCCACCGCCAAACCGGTCATGCTGGAGGATGTTGCAGGCAGCAGAACGTTCTCCACAGCGTCTCCAGACTCTGTCACGTGCTCAGTGTTAACCTGCTTTCATCTGTGAAGAGCACAGGGCGCCAGTGGCGAATTTGCCAATCTTGGTGTTCTCTGGTAAATGCCAAACGTCCTGCAGGGTGTTGGGCTGTAAGCACAACCCCCACCTGTGGATGTCGGGCCCTCATACCACCCTTATGGAGTCTGTTTCTGACCATTTGAGTGGACACATGCACATTTGTGACCTGCTAGAGGTCATTTTGCAGGGCTCTGGCAGTGCTCCTCCTGCTCCTCCTTGCACATAGGCAGAGGTAGCGGTCCTGCTGCTGGGTTGCTGCCCACCTACGGCCTCCTCCACGTCTCCTGATGTACTGGCCTGTCTCCTGGTAGCGCCTCCATGCTCTGGACACTACACTGACAGACACAGCAAACCTTCTTGCCACAGCTCGCATTGATGTGCCATCCTGGATGAGCTGCACTACCCGAGCCACTTGTGTGGGTTGTAGACTCCGTCTCACGCTACCACTAGAGTGAAAGCACCGCCAGCATTCAAAAGTGACCAAAAACATCAGCCAGGAACCATAGGAACTGAGATGTGGTCTGTGGTCACCACCTGCAGAACCACTCCTTTATTGGTAGTGTCTTGCTAATTGCCTATAATTTCCACCTGTTGTCTGTTCCATTTGCACAACAGCATGTGAAATGGATTGTCAATCAGTGTTCTTCCTGAGTGGACAGTGTGATTTCACAGAAGTGTCATTGACTTGGAGTTACATTGTGTTGTGTAAGTGTTCCCTTTATTTTTTGGAGTAGTGTAATTTGGCCATTCAGGTTATTGACGTCCTCACAGAAAGCCTTTGACAGTGCGCTGGGTACGATACCACGGGCAGGTTTATACTTGTGCTGCATTCCACGAAAAAGCTCAGTACAGGACTCTAACAAATCGCTATCTCCGCCATCAGCTGATGATTAACCAGAGATGGTATTAATAACGACAAACGGGTCTATTCAGCGCCTGACATTCCCAGATCAGGGGAAACAAAGCCCAAAACAAATCGAAATATTCCTCAAATCTATTTCTGGGAAAGCTGGGTGACCAGTGTATTTCCAATATTACTGCCACCCACCATTTCCAGACTGCCTAATTATTTATTTATTGGGCACATCTGCCATCCAGGACCCAATTTCTTCATTAATGGGGTACTCCACTGGCCAGCGTTCGGAACTAAATGTTCCGTACGCTGTTTACGTGCTGCGGGGGTCCGCCACGCCCCCTCACTGCAAGTCTATGGGAGGGGGCATGACTACCGTCACGCCCCCTTCCATAGACTTGCAGTGAGGGGGCGTGGCCGACCCCCACAGCACGTAAACAGCGTACAGAACATTTAGTTCCGAACGCTGGCCAGTGGAGTACCCCTTTAAATATGTATAGCTAACGTGACAGATCGCGAGAATACTTGTTTGCACTCAGGGCATTGAAGTGGCTGTTTTTTCCTTAAAGGGGTTATCCAGGAAAAAAACTTCTTTTTTTTATATATCAACTGGCTCCAGAAAGTTAAACAGATTTGTAAATTACTTCTATTAAAAAAAAATCTTAATCCTTCCAATAATTATCAGCTGCTGAAGTTGAGTTCTTTTCTGTCTGGCAACAGTGCTCTCTGCTGACATCCCTGCTTGTCTCGGGAACTGCACAGAATAGAAGAGGTTTGCTATGGGGATTTGCCTCTACTTTGGACAGTTCCCGAGACACGTGTCATCAGAGAGCACTTAGACAGAAGACAACTCAGCTTCAGCAGCTTATAAGTACTGAAAGGATTAAGATTTTTTTTAATAGAAGTAATTTACAAATCTGTTTAGCTTTCTGGAGCCAGTTGATATATATATTTAAAAAAAACTAGCTTTTTCCTGGATAACCCCTTTAAATGGTATTGTCAACAGACAAGGGGGGGGGCAGTAATTGCATGTGCAGTGTGGTTTTATTTTGCACATTGATTTGTGCCTAAATTATTATCGAAATTTGTGCTATTTTTGATATGGTCTGCGCTGGCTTCGTCATTTTTTGTGCGCGCTTTCCGGAGGGGGCATTGGGGGAGATTTATCCAAACCTGTCCTGAGGGAAAGTTGCCCAGTTGCCCATAGCAACCAATCAGATCACTTTCATTTTGCAGAGGCCTTGTTAAAAATGAAAGCAGCCATCTGATTGGTTGCTATGGGCAACTGGGGAACTTTTCCTCTGGACAGGTTTGGCTAAGTCTCCCCCATTGTCTTCGCATATACCTAAACATAAAGGACTGAGGGATGTTTGGGGCATTATTTGGGCACAGAGACCCCCCCAAGGATAAGGCTGAAGAGGGCAGGAAATATTAAGTCAGTCAACACTCTATTCCGACAGGTGACCTTTAGGTTGAGCGCTTCCTCTTTCACATGGGTCCTGGTATCGTATGCACCGAGCTATTTTTGTAATCCAAGTGACTTCAATGTGGGAAAGGCTCCTCGCTGCATTAGGTTTCCAGCAATTACTTTAGAATTAGGAAGGGTCACTCCAAAATGGCATCACGTGTATGATCTGTAGGGGGTTCAACCTCTGGGACCCCATCATTTCTGATATAGAAAGAGCAGGGGTTAAAGGGGTACTCCAGCGTTATGATCATTAAAGGAGAACTCCAGAATACAAAAATTGTGGCCCATACTGCTGGCAGTAAAAAAATGATGATGTACAGTGGTCCCTCAAGTTACAATATTAATTGGTTTCAGGACAACCATTGTATGTTGAAACCATCGTATGTTGAGACCAGAACTCTATGGAAACCTGGTAATTGGTTCTGAAGCCCCCAAAATGTCATCCAAAAATTAGGAAAAAAGAGGATTAAAAGAAAAATAAAGTAGATAACTAATATAGATAAAGCAAATCTTTACATATAAAAGTAAGAAAGATCTGCTGGGAGCTGTAATCACTGTCTATATCAGTGTTTCCCAACCAGGGTGCCTCCAGCTGTTGCAAAACTACAACTCCCAGCATGCCCGAACAGCCGTTGGCTGTCCGGGCATGCTGGGAGTTGTAGTTTTGCAACAGCTGGAGGCACCCTGGTTGGGAAACAATGGTTTATGTAGAGGACAGGAGCTTCTTCAGGGTCCTATACAGTACACACAGTGTCCCAAATGGAGCCGCCCTTACTTGGTGTTCAAAAGGAGCAGCTAACCCTGGTACAGGTAAGGAGTAGTACAGAACTTGTAGTTCCTCCCTGTACTGTAGGGGGCGCTACAAGACAGCCAGTCAGTGCATGCGCTTCAGTAATAGAGGGGATTTACCAGTAAAATGTCCATTCTGATTGGTCAGTTCCTCCAGTTGTGAAATGTCTCACAGATCTGGATTGTCCGTAGTATTGTATGTTGAGTCTGGTTTAAAGTTACAATGGTCCAGAAAAGACCATTGTATGTTGAAACTATTGTATGTTGAGGCCATTGTAAGTTGAGGGATCCCTGTACATACCTTCCTCCGCTCCCCCGGGGCCACCGGTAACCGGCCCCGGTCTCCGCCGCGATCCTCTTCCTGGTTGCCGGTGGTCTGACGAGTCATACTGCGCTCAGCCAATCACCAGCCCCAGTTAAGTCCCGACTCGGCCGGCGATAGGCTGAGCGGCAGTGTGAGAACGCTTCAGGACACAAAATTCTTCACTACACCGGCACCTGTGGCCGGGGCCGAAAACGTCACACTGCCGCTCAGCCTATCGCCGGCCGAGTCGGGACTTAACTGGGGCTGGTGATTGGCTGAGCGCAGTATGACTCGCCGACCACCGGAACCCAGGAAGAGGATCACGGCGGACACCGGAGCCGGTTCCGGAGGCCCCAGGGGAGCGGAGGAAGGTATGTACCTCTTTATTTTTTTTTTACTGCCGGCACTATGGGGGACAATTTTTATGTTCTGGAGTTCTCCTTTAAGCTCGGAAAGCCAAGGATCGTGATCGGGACATCACGCCATGCCCCCTCCATTCATGTATATGGGTGGGGGCATGTCGTTCGACACAGGCCCAGCGGCGGGACCCCCGTGATCAGACATCTTATACCCTATCCTTTGGGTACAAGATAAGACGTCTAGCAGCGGAGTACCCCTTTAAAGCGGTCGGACCACCCGCAGTGAGACACTGTGGATAGGGGATAAGTTTATTTACCCGAACAACCCTTTTAAAAAGGATAAGTATGATGACGAAAAACTTATCCCCTACCCAAAAGGATAGGGGATAAGTTTAAGATCGCAGGGGGTCCGAGGCCTCCCCGCCCCCTCCATAAAGCTCTATGGGAGAGCCAAAGATTGGCAAAAGGCTCTCCCCACAGAGCTTTATGGGCTTAAAACAGGAGATCGCGAGGGGACCCAGCGCTCGGATCCCCCACAATCTAAAACTTATCCCCTATCCTTCGGCTAGGGGATAAGTTTTTCTTCATGATACTTTTCTAAAAAGGGAACTCCACTTGAAAACTTTTTTTTTTAAATGAACTGGTGCTAGAAAGTTAAACAGAATTGTAAACTACTTCTATTAAAAAAAAATCTTAATCCTTCCAGTACTTAGCTGCTGTTATGATCCACAGGAAGTTCTTTTTGAATTTCCTTTCTGTCTGTCCACAGTGCTCTCTGCTGACACCGCTGTCCATTTTAGGAACTGTCCGGAGAAGGATAGGTTTGCTATGGGGATTTGCTCCTACTCTAGACAATTCCTAAAATGGACAGAGGTGTCAGCAGAGAGCAATGTGGTCAGACAAAGGAAATTAAAAAAAAAAAAAAAAGAACTTCCTGTGGATCATAACAGCAGCTGATAAGTACTGGAAGGACTAAGATTTTTTAATAGAAGTAATTTACAAATCTGTTTAACTTTCTGGCACCAGTGGATTTAAAAAATAATGTTTCCCAGTGGAGTACCCCTTTAAGGGTGGGCAGTTTTTAATGTGAGAGAGCCTCTTGCTATTTTGTGTTATATATACATAGCATTTGTAATAAAGGTAGTTAGACTGGTATTTTTGTAGGTAGTATACGTTGAAAGTAGCCGACGGTGTACATAGGCTGCTGCAGGATATTGTAGGTTGTGGACGTGATGGGATATTCTAATGATACATTGCTTTATTAGATGGAACAGGGACCTTTAAAAGGGGTACTCCTCTGGAAAACATTTTGTAAATCAACTGGTGCCAGAAAGTTAAAACTGATTTGTAAATTACTTCTATTTCAAAATCTTAATCCTTCCAGTACTTACCAGCTGCTATATTTTGCACAGGAAGTTCTTTTCTTTTAGAATTTCCTTTCTGTCTGACCACAGTGCTCTCTGCTGACACCTCTGTCCATTTTAGTAACTGTCCAGAGAGCATTGTGGTCAGACAGAAAGGAAATTAAAAAAAGAAAAGAACTTCCTGTGCAACATGCAGAAGCTGATAAGTACTGGAAGGATTAAGATTTTTAAATAGAAGTAATTTACAAATCTGTTTAACTTTCTGGCACCAGTTGATTTAAAAAAAAAAAATATAATATATAAAAAAAAAAAAATATATATATATATATATATATATATATATATATATATATATATATATATATATATTTTATATTTTTTTTCCTGAGGAGTACCCCTTTAAAGCACTTATAAAGGTAAATGAGTACAGTAGACAGTCATGACACGGATCCGTAACCTAAGCCGTTTCGCTTCTGGCTTTCTGAATACAGACAGTAATGTAAACAATGGTTGCTATGTATAGTATAACAAAGTATAATCGGTGTATCCAGGATAGAATAAAGAAGAAATTGGACCTCTGTGTGGGTCCCAGCGGTCACGGATAACCTCTTCCAGGTGAAACAAGAATCAAGTACAGGTGAAACATGAAAAATTTTAATTAATATATATATATATATATATATATATATATATATATATATATATATATATATATATATATATATATATATATTTGGGGAGCCATGTCTGCTGGTGTTGGTCCACTGTGCTTCATTAAAGCTGTTCCGAATGCTGGAGCCGGCAGCTTGTGATTCATAGCCCCGCCCCCTCATGACATCACTCCCCCTCAATGCAAGTCTATGGGAGGGGGCATGACAGCCGTCATGCCCCCTCCCATAGACCTGCATTGAGGGGGCGTGATGTCATGAGGAGGCGGGGCTATGACATCACGAGCTCCCGGCTCCAGCGTTCGGAACAGTTTTTTTCCAAACGCTGAGCAGCGGAGTACCCCTTTAAGTATATTAGAAACTTGATGGTTTTTGTTACACTATAAATCAGTTTTTATTTCTTTTATCATGTTCTTATACACGTTGGGTGGTACATTTTATAGACTTAGCCTTAAATATCCTCTGCCAAAAAATCTGTGCTTTAGGGATAGGGTTGTTTTGAAAAGAAGATATGTCCTCAGCATTATCAAACAATAAATACCCATATTTAGTCTTTGGAAGAAAACCACATTTTTATTTACCCTTGGATAACAAAGCAGTAAGCAGTAATAGACTTGCATTGAGGGGGCGTGACATCACGAGGGGGCGGTGCCAGCAAAAGTGTTCGGAACAGTTTGTTCCAAACGCTGAGCAGCGGAGTACCCCTTTAAGTCCAGGGTCAACGCATCCGTCTACCAGAAGATTTTGGAGCACTTCATGCTTCCTTCCGCAGACAAATTATATTACTGAAATGAATTAAAAGGGGTTATGCAGGAAAAAAATAAAATAAAAATCAACTGGCTCCAGAACAGATTTGTAAATTACTTCTATAAAAAAAAAAAAATCTTAAAACCTTTCAGTACTTATGAGCTGCTGAAGTTGAGTTGTTCTTTTCTGTCTAAGTGCTCTCTGATGACACATGCCTCGGGAACCGCCCAGTTTAGAAGCAAATCCCCATAGCAAACCTCTTCTACTCTGTGCAGTTCCCGAGACAAGCAGAGATGTCAGCAGAGAGCACTGTTGCCAGACAGAATACAACAACTCAACTTCAGCAGCTGATAATTATTGAAAGGATTAAGATTTTTTTAATAGAAGTAATTTACAAATCTGTTTAACTTTCTGGAGCCAGTTGACATTAAAAAAAAAAAAAAAAAAAAGTTTTCCTGGAATACCCCTTTAACTTTTGCACAATATTCAAATTTTTTCAAGTTTCACCTGTAAAGGCCTTTATACATTTTTTTTGCCCGCACATTAGATTGATCAGCCAACAAAAGAAAATGCTGATCACGTCGCTCTTTATCATGGGCCGATCATCAGGAATGGTTGGTAAATAGGGAAATATTCATTGGATCAACCTGAAAAGAGAAGAAGGCTCTAAGCCAGTGCTTCTTTGTGCTGAGACCCTCACGGATCAGTAGAGCGAGTAGAGAGAAGCCCGCTGAGAACAGAAGTAACCTGTGTGTATATTAATGGGGGAATTGCCAAACACTACCTAGAGTAAAGGGTTAAAGGGGTACTCCGCTGCTCAGCGTTTGAAACAAACTGTTCAGAACGCTGGAGTCGGCAGCTCGTGACATAGCCCCGCCACTCATAAAATCACGCCCCTCCCCCTCGATGCAAGTCTATGGGAGGGGGCGTGACGGCCTCCCATAGACTTGCATTGAGGGGGCGGGGTGTGAAATCACGGGGGGGCTATGACATCACAAGCTCCCGACGCCGCCTCTAGTGTTCGGAACAGTTTCAAATGCTGAGCAGCGGAGTACCCCTTTAATCAGCTGATCGCCAGACAGCAGGGGAGTAGCAAAAAGGGAGTTCCCATAAAAATAACCATATAGGATGTATTCACACGTACAGTATCCCGCACATATTTGATGTTCAGGATTTGAAGCAGTTCAGTAATTTATTCTGCAGCTTCAAATAGATGTTGGATAATGCACGAATGAACACACTCTAAGGGTACATTCACATGTACAGGATCTGCTGCATATTTTCTGCAGCTGATTTTGCTACCCACTGAAGTCAACTGGTAGCAAAATCAGCAGCAGAAAATATGCAGCAGATCCTATATGTAAGAAAATAGACTAAGATTTTGCTGGCCATTGACTTCAATGGACAGCAAAATCTGCAGCAAAAAAATAAATAAATATGTGTGTGAACGCACCCTTAGGGTGTATACACACACACTGAATCCGGAATTGTAAAATCGGGGGTGGTGTGTGTGTGTGTGTGTGTGTGTAATCGGGGGTCGTGTGTGTGTGTGTGTGTGTGTGTGTGTGTGTGTGTGTAATCGGGGGTCGTGTGTGTGTAATCGGGGGTTGCGTGTAACCGGGGGTCGTGTGTGTGTGTGCGCGCACCCTTTAAAGTTACGTTCACTTCCAGGTTTCAGCACTTCCAGCCCCCATAGCGCCCAGGGCCACGAAGGGAAAACTAAATGAAAACCGCATCAGAACCCCCTGTAATAGACCAGATCACACTGTTCTCTTTCTGTGACATCATACATAACTGTGCGGCAAAGAACTGAGCTGCCAGACACACTCACGAAAACTACAGCTGGACTCTACAGCAAAGCAATGCTGTATGCAGTATAATTCTGAATTAAAAAGGCTTTCTGGACCAAAATATCCCCTCTGTATACGCACCCTTGTGCCTTAGGAAAAATGAATAAATAAAGCATACTGACCCCCTCCCCGTGCTGCCGCTGATAAAGGAGATCTGCAGCAAAAACAACTTATCCCCTATCCACAGGATAGGGGATAAATGTCTGATCGCAGAGGGTTCGACCGCTGGGACCCCACGATCTCCCGAATGGGGCCTCCGCATTGCCGCACTGTGCGCTGACTAATGCGCGTAACGTTGACCTCAGTGGGGTAAACAGTACGTCCCCTCCCCATGCAGCTCTATAGGAGAGGCGGGAAGGCACAAACGCTGCATCCCTGCCTCTCCCAAAGAGATACATGGAGGGTCACGTGTCGGCCCTAACGTTATGTTGTGCCTCCTGCACGGTAGAGTTGCTAGGGGATCACCTATCCAGTTTTCGGTGCATATGTCCTTTAAGTCTACAGGTTCTCTTGTTCCTGCTTGACCCAGTAATTGACTGAATGGTCATGAAAGGTCATCAGAAGAAATAAGAATGAATGCAGCGGGGGACAAGAGTTGACAGCTGAAGCAGCGGGGGAGGTAAGTATGCTTTTTAAAATTCTCATTGGTGCAAAAGTTATCTTTGAATGGAAGACTTCTTTAAATAGAGCCAGGTTCTCATCTCTTGTCCAGTGTCTCGTGGTGGAGGGCCTGCACTATGTTCAATGTACAGACAGCCCACTCATGTAAATGGACAGCGTGCAATGCTTCATTTAGCCTGGTGGGGGCGCTAAAGAGAACTTGAACGCTAAAAGGTATACTCCAGTAGAAAAAAAAAATTTCAAAATAGGATTTCAAATAGTTTGTAAGAATTCTGCACCAAATGTGCACCAATCCGCCAGGACTTTAAATTAAAAGGGGTACTCCGGTGGGAAAAAAATAATAAAAATCAACTGGTGCCAGAAAGTGAAACAGATTTGTAAATTACTTCCAGTACTTATTAGCTGCTGAATACTACTGAGGAAATTCTTTTCTTTTTGGAACACCGAGCTCTCTCTGACATCATGACCACAGTGCTCTCTGCTGACATCTCTATCCATTTTAGGAACTGTCCAGAGCAGCATATGTTTGCTATAGGGATTTTCTCCTACTCTGGACAGTTCTTAAAATGGACAGAGGTGTCAGCAGAGAGCACTGTGTTCCAAAAAGAAAAGAATTTCCTCTGTAGTATTCAGCAGCTAATAAGTACAGGAAGGATTAAGATTTGACAATGTATATATGTTAAATGGGAACAAACGCCCAGTGTGAACTTAAGTCTTAGGCCACCGATCTGACTGGTGACAAAAACAGCAAGCAAACGCCAAGTCCTAAGCAAGCAGAACAGCTGGCAAAGGAAAAAAAAGGACTTTGTTATCTCAAGAAACTTGCTGACCAGTATTGAAGCCAAATGTGCGATGCTTCCAGATACCAGGACTAACTGGGAGTTGTAGTTTTTTTTTTTTTTTTTACTTTCCAACAAATGGAGAGTAAAAAGGGTTAAAAGAGGAAACCAAATTATTCATAAATCAGTGATCCTCAACTATTGTGCCTCCAGCTGTTGCAAATCTACAACTCCGGGCAGGCTGGGAGTTGTAGTTTTGCAAAAGCTGGAGGCACCCCGATTGGGAAACTGTTATAGATACATCGTTTAGGTGGGAACTGTTGGTCGAAGTAGCTGCTCCTACGACAAACAAACCCTTCATTGTATATCTGGAAGTCTAACACGCAACTTTTTATTTTTTAACAAAGAGCCATTTAAATCCCAGACCCCTCTGCCTAAATTGAGGCGTAAGAAACTGGCACCGAAAAGGTGTAAGCCATTCGCAGCTGCTTCTTTCGGGAAACAAGGGGGGTGGGGGTGGGGGGGGGGGGGGGGAGATCTAAATCAGTGTTGCCCCAACCGGTGTGACTTCCGCTGTCAGGGAATGCTGGGGCGGGGGGGGGGGGTTGTAGTTTTGCAACAGCTGGAGAACCTCAGATTGGGAAACACTGGTCTAAACACATTGCTGAGGAGAGGGGATTTTAACTTTAAGAAAAGGGGTACTCCGGTGGAAGACAATTTTTCTCAAATCAACTGGTGCCAGAAAGTTAAACAGATTTGTAAATTACTTACATAAAAAAAAATAAAAAAAATCTTAATCCTTCCAGTAGTTAGCTGCTGTATGCTCCAGAGGAAGTTGTGTAGTTCTTTCCAGTCTGACCACAGTGTTCTCTGCTGACATCTGTGTCGGTATCAGGAACTGTCCAGAGTAGGAACAAATCCCCATAGCAAACCTCTCCTGCTTCAGACAGTTCCTGACCTGGACAGAGGTGTCAGCAGAGAGCACTGTTCTCAGACAGAAAGGAAATTCAAAAAGAAAAGAACTTCCTGTGGAGCATACAGCAGCTGCAAGTTCTCCTCTGGAAAAACATTTTTTATATCAACTGGTGCCAGAAAGTTAAACAGCTTTGCAAATGACTTCTATTTAAAAAAAACTTTGCCCTTCCAGTACGTATTAGCTGCTGTATACTCCACAGGAAGTTCTTTTCTTTTTGAATTTCCTTTCTGTCTAACCACAGTGCTCTCTGCTGACACCTCTGTCCATTTTAGAAACGGCCCAGAGCAGGAGACGTTTGCTATGGGGATTTTCTCCTACTGTGGACAGTTCCTAAAATGCACCAGGGATCAAGATGGCTCTGGCTAGATCATTATGGTTTATATGAACAAAACCAGAGAATTGGTTTTTTTTAACATTTTCAGCCCCTCTCCACACGGATTCCAGGGATGTAAGCATGTGACATGCATCTGTTGCCTCCAGCAGAGTTCTGAGTAATGCACTTAATATGGCAAGAATGAGTTTGCAAACTAGGCATGCGTAGAAGGAAGGGGGTTTCATTAAAGTGGTACTCCGGTGGAAAACTTTTTTTTATTTTTTTAATCAACTGGTGCCAGAAAGTTAAAACAGATTTGTAAATGACTTCTATTAAAATATCTCAATCCTTTCAGTACTTATTAGCAGCTGTATACTACAGAGGAAATTCTTATCTTTTTGAAATTTTTTTTTTGTCTTGTCCACAGTGCTCTCTGCTGACACCTCTGTCCGTGTCAGGAACTGTCCAGAGCAGCATATGTTTGCTATGGGGATTTTTCTCCTCCTCTGGACAGTTCCTGATACGGGCATCAGGTGTCAGCAGAGAGCACTGTGGTCAAGACAAAAAAGAAATTCAAAAAGAAAATAATTTCCTCTAGTATACAGCTGCTAATAAGTACTGGAAGGGTAAAGTTTTTTTTTAATAGACAAAATTTACAAATCTGTTTAACTTTCTGGCACCAGTTGATTTAAAAAAAATTAAATAGTTTTGCATCGGAGTACCCCTTTAAGTTTCTGCAGCCCTGCAATGGCGAACCCATAGGACAATCCAGAAATGGTGCCCATTGTTGCTATATAAGGGTGCATGCACGCCACGTTTTTGCTATACAGTTCCCGTATACGGTTTCAAGTTAAAAACCGTATAGAAAACAATATGCATTGACTTAACATTGTAAACCGTATGTCAAACGCATCATCCAGTTTAGTCCGTTTTGCGTCTTATACAGTTTTGTCCGTTTTTTTTACCCGTACCCAAAACTGTAGTCTACCATGTTTTTGGGTCCGGGTGAAAAACCGTATTAAAAATTGTATATTTTAAAGTTTTTTTTTTTTGTGCATTCGGTTCCATCCGGTTTTCACTATACGTTTTTTTACTTTGCAGTTTTTTTTTCTTGGAATTTCAATCAAACAAGTGAAACTTTATTTAAAAAGGAGTGAAAAGTTAAAAACGTATACAGTTTTTTCTTTAAAAAAAAATGGATGCAACCGGACATCATTTTTTTTTTTTACCGTATACGGGATGAAATGTGTACACACGTTTTGATACAGTTTAGTCCGGTTTTGAGGAATCAGTTTTTCATCAAAAACCTGATACGGGAACTGTATTGCAAAAACGTGATGTGAATGCAACCTAACTTAGGTTCTAGCGATCGAATTAACACATGGAGCCATGAAAGCTCTTACTGTAGGACAGGACTCGGCGAGAGGTAAAAGCGGCAGATCCGGCGACATCGCAGCCGGCAGTAACAGAAGTAAACGTTGCCGTCAGTCATATAGTGTGAGGTTTGTTTTCCTTTCCTCGGTTGAATAAAAGGCCATTTAGTAATTTCTGGCGGCGGGTGGGCGCCAAGTTTACTGCTGCCGCTGCGCTTTTTGCATAAAGACCCTTTACTTGAGTGTTATGATAAGGGGACTTGTTGCAAACACGATCAGTCCCTATGTGTCTCCCAACCACGATTCCTCCAGCTGTTGCAAAACTACAACTCCCAGCATGCCCAGACAGCCGAAGGCTGTCTGGGCATGCTGGGAGTTGTAGTTTTGCAACAGCTGGAGGCACCCTGGTGGGGAAACTCTACCTTTTTGAGTGTACAACAAGCTCAAAGCCATCAAGCAGCAGGCCTCCAATAATGGTGTCTTCTGTTCCCCCGCCAGGACAGAAAGGTCTGATGTATATTTCCCCTTTGCCTTCCATGACCCATTGGTCAATACCCCCCCCCCCCCTCAATTAAAGGGGTACTCCACTGGAAAAACTTTTTTTTTTTAGATCAACTGGTGCCAGAAAGTTACACAGATTTGTAAATGACTTCTATTTAAAAGTCTTAATCCTTCCAGTACTTATATGCTGCTGTATGCTCCACAATAAGTTATTTTCTTTTTTGAATTTCCTTTCTTTCTGGCTGACCACAGTGCTCTCTGCTGACACCTCTGTCCACTTCAGGAACTCTCCAGAGTAGGAGCAAATCCCCATAGAAAACCTCTCCTCTGCTCTGGACAGTTCCTGACATGGACAGAGGTGTCAGCAGAGAGCACTGTGGTCAGACAGAAAAGGTAATACAAAAAAAAAAAGAAAAGAACTTCCTCTGTAGTATACAGCTGCTGATAAGTACTGGAAGGATTAAGATTTTTAAATAGAAGTCATTTACAAATCGGTTTAACTTTCCAGCAGCAGTTGATTTAAGCAAAAAAAAAAAAAAAAGTTAAAAAAATTCTAGTGGAATACCCCTTTAATATGCTGACAATGAAGTTCCTTGAAGAGAGGAGTTCTGCAAACAGTTTACTAGTTATGAGCGGCAGGAGCCATATTTCGAATTCGGGATATTTCACGAATATATGGACGAATATTCGTCCTATGTTTGCGAAATTCACATATTCGCTATGTTTGTTTTTTCCCCCCCCATGCGAAAATTTGTAATGAAATTTGCATAGTGCGCATGCGCAATTATATCTTTCCCCTAAAAGGAGGGAAGGATCAGTGTCCAGTCTAGAAGTGCCGATATTTGCATTAATATTTGTATAAAAAATTTTTTTTTTTAAAATGGAATATTCGTCACTACGAATATATATCACTATATTACAAAATATTCGCGAAGTCCCAATATTCACAAACTACCCACTATTAGGGAACGACCGATTATCGGTTTGACAGTTATAGATATCGGCAATTACCTTGCTGATAATCCAATAATGCCCCGACCCCCCCCCCCCCCCCACCGCACCCCCACCGCCGCTGCCCCATTGCCTCCCCCATTCCCGGTTTTATAATTACCTGTTCCCGGGGCCTGCGCTATTTCTGGCTCCTGCGCCGTCTTGTGTTACGCTGTGCAGCACAATGACGAGCGATGTCCTCAACGCGACGTCACCGTCAGTGCGCACAGTGACAGCTGAGGAGGACGGCGCCGGAGCCAGAAGTAGAGCGGACCCCGGGAACAGGTAATTATAAAATCGGGAATAGGGGAGGCAATGGGGCGGCGGCAGTGTGGTGGGGGGTGCGGCACGGTGGGGGCGGTGGCAGGACTCAGGACAGGCAGGGGGAGAGAAGCGGGTGGTGGCGGCGGTCTCTGGCACTGTAAAAGCTGCTGCAGTTCATTAATTTAAAGCGCCCGCTTTAAATCAATGATCTGCAGCGGTGTCGCTTTTGGGGGGGGGGGGGTGTTTAAATATCCGATAACTTATAACGGAATATCAGTATAAGTTATTGGCTATCAGCCCTAACCTCCACAGAGTATTGGCCCAAAAAAAAAAAAAAAAAACGATAATGGTCAATCCCTACCCACTATAGTATAGTACCCACTATTTCTTACCAATAGAAAGAGGAATGGGGACAAACCAGTACAAGGGCTCAATGGCAGCCGCATGGTCCGCCACTATGGTACGCATGTCCTTGGTGCAAACAATACGACTACTACAAGAGTGGTCACCCAGCTGTGTCAGACTATTGGACAGCAAGTCTGCCCAGGCATTACCCAGCTACAGAACTAAGCCGAATGAGCTCTTTCCAATACAGGCAAAGTCATGACAACCCCGGCCTAGGATCTTAGAAGAGAAGAAGGCTGCAGATGAGTACAAGACCACCATGGTGGATCTCTGGATGAGCAAGTAACGAAGAGAGGCCAGAGCCCCAAAACCACCGGTCACTCTGGATTGGCTGATGTCTCCACAATGTGTTGAACATAGCCATTCTGTAAGTCAATCTATAGGTGGCACTAAAGAGACTTTCTTCTTCCTCCTGGAGGGGATATAATTTGCATACTATTCTCCCATGGTGCACTGCCTGCAAGGCTGCATTCACACCACGTTTTTGCAATACAGTTCCCGTATCAGGTTTTTGATGAAAAAAAAAAGAGATTCCTCAAAACCAAACTAAACTGTATCAAAACATGTGTACAAATTATAAC
This sequence comes from Hyla sarda, assembly GCF_029499605.1. NCBI lineage: Eukaryota > Metazoa > Chordata > Amphibia > Anura > Hylidae > Hyla > Hyla sarda. The sequence continues at coordinate 210,051,036 of NC_079195.1, read as the reverse complement.
CTGTATACGGTTTGAAAAATGATGTCCGGTTGCATCCATTTTTTTTTAAGCATAAACCGTATAAGTTTTTAACTTTTCACTCCATTATGAATAAAGTTTCACTTGTTTGATTGAAATTCCAAGAAAAAAAATAAAAAAAATAAAAAAAATGGAAAGTAAAAAACTGGAGGGGACCGTACGCACATACGGTTCCCATTGACTCATGTTAAAAAAAAAATTTAAAAAACGTATACGGTTTAATACGTTTTTTCACCTGCACCAAAAAACGTGGTAGTCTATGGTTTTGGGTACGGGTAAAAAAAACTGGACAAAAAACGCAAAACGGATGATGCGTTTGACATACGGTTTACAATGTTAAGTCAATGCATATGGTTTTCTATATGGTTCTGTACGGTTTTTAACTTGAAACCGTATACGGGAACTGTATAGCAAAAACGTGGTGTGCATGTACCCTAAGGCTGGTTTCAAATCACGCGTTGTAAACCCAGTTAAAACATCCTGTTTTTGTTATTGGACCAAACCGGACACAACAGGACACAAAAACAATACACTTAAGGAGTTATCCTTAGAAGTTATTCCCAATAACTAACTTATCGGTAGGGGTTCGATTACTGGGACCACCACCAATCCCAGGAATGGAGGCTACGTGTCCCAAGAGTGAATGGAGCGTCAGAGGACACACTCAACCAATCCACTCTCTAGGGCAGCGTATCACAACCAAAGTGTCTCCAGCTGTTGCAAACTTTAACTCGGCTGTCCAGGCAAGCTGGGAGTTGTCAATGTGCAACAGCTGGAGGCACAATGGTTTGGAAACAGTGTCAGAGACAGTAAATGGAGTAATGGCCGAGTATGGGCCCAGTCACTTGGGGGGGGGGGGGGGGGGAGGGGTGAAGGACCTTTGTTCTTGTGATCGGTGGGGATCCCAGCAGTCAGACCCCCAACGATCCATTGTGGGAAGGGGAAAACCCCTTTAGTGGATTGGGTAGCTACCCTACAGGGGGCAATAGTTCTACATTTGAACTCATTCATATCGACAAGTTTATAGGTAAGCAGAGTTTTCCAGCATAACAGTGTTTTCCAACCATTGTGCCTCCAGCTGTTGCAGAACTACAACTCCCAGCATTCCCGGACAGCCGTTGGCTGTCCGGGCATGCTGGGAGTTGTAGTTTTGCAGCAGCTGGAGGCACAATGGTTGGAAAACACTGCTCTATAAGTAGAATACTACACCAACAGGAGCTGTAATGGTGGCCAAAATCACAGTCAACTAACACTGCTATAAGCGCACAAAGATGTTGAACTCTTAGTCAATCATCATCAGGTACATGTTTCCCAACCAGTGAGCCTCCAGCTGTTGCAAAAACTACAACTACAACATACTGGGAGTTTTAGTTTTGTAGCAGCTGGAGGCACACTGGTTGGGAAACATGTACCTGATGATGATTGACTAAGAGTTCAACATCTTTGTGCGCTTATAGCAGTGTTTCCCATCCAGTGAGCCTCCAGCTGTTGCAAAACTACAACATGCTGGGAGTTGTAGTTTTGCAGCAGCTGGAGGCTCACTGGTTGGAAAACACTGCTCTATAAGGAAAGTAGAATACTACAACAGGAGCTGTAATGGTGGCCAAAATCACGGTCAACTAACTTAAGGAAAGTAGAACACTAGCAGTGTTTCCCATCCAGTGAGCCTCCAGCTGTTGCAAAAACTACAACTACAACATACTGGGAGTTGTAGTTTTGTAGCAGCTGGAGGCACACTGGTTGGGAAACATGTACCTGATGATGATTGACTAAGTTCAACATCTTTGTGCGCTTATAGCAGTGTTTCCCAACCAATGAGCCTCCAGCTGTTGCAAAACTACAACATACTGGGAGTTGTAGTTTTGCAGCAAGTGGAGGCTCACTGGTTGGAAAACACTGCTCTATAAGAAAAGTAGAATACTACAACAGGAGCTGTAATGGTGGCCAAAATCACGGTCAACTATCTTTTCCCAGAAACAGATAAGACAATATATCCTGACAGTACTTAGAATTTTATGTACTTATTTTCCGATATAGGTGCCCAAAAACACTTGGCAGCCCTTCCTAGGCTTTACTGTTTATACCCTGAAATGAGCCAATACCAACATATCTGAATGTCCCTCCACCGCCAGCACGAGCGATAAATCTTCCTGAATTTGTCAGATAAGCCCAGGGGCCTGTAGGAACACGGCTGCGAATTCCTGGTCTGCTCTGCCCACAGCAACAAGAGCCGAACAATTGGCACCGAAGGGATATTTACATCCACAGAACGGCCGACGACTGGAGAACATTCACTCATCGCCAACAGAAACTCGCTTTTTGCTAGAACATTTACTAGAGATGAGCGAACTTACAGTAAATTCGATTCGTCACGAACTTCTCGGCTCGGCAGTTGATGTCTTTTCCTGCATAAATTAGTTCAGCTTTCAGGCGCTCCGGTGGGCTGGAAAAGGTGGATACAGTCCTAGGAGACTCTTTCCTAGGACTGTATCCACCTTTTCCAGCCCACCGGAGCACCTGAAAGCTGAACTAATTTATGCAGGATAAGTTATAAACTGACGAGCCGAGAAGTTCGTGACGAATCGAATTTACTGTAAGTTCGCTCATCTCTAACATTTACTATTATTTATTTAATTTTTTTTCTCCTTTTACCCCCAGACATAAAAGGAGGATGAATAAGGTGCATTCACACCACGTTTTTGCAACACAGTTCCCGTATCAGGTTTTTGATGAACTGATTCCTCAAAACCGGACTAAACTGTATCAAAACGTGTGTACAAATTTCAATCTGTATACAGTTAAAAACTGTACAGTGATCCCTCAACTTACAATGGTCTCAACATACAATGGTTTCAACATACAATGGTCTTTTCTGGACCATCGTAAGTTGAAACCAGACTCAACATACAATGTACAGACAGTCCAGATCTGTGATACCTGTCAATGGCTGGAAGAATCGGCCAATCAGAATGTGCGTTCACTGGTAAAACCCCTGTATTACTGAAGCGTATGCCCTGACTGGTGTCTGGTAGCGCCCCCTACAGTACAGGGAGGTATTACATGTTCTGTACTCTACCTGTACCAGGGTTAGCTGCTCTTTTGGACACCAGGTGAGGGCGACTCCATTACTTTTTTGGACATTGTGTACTGTACAGGACCCTGAAGAAGCTCCTGTCCTCTACATAGACCAGTGTTTCCCAAGCAGGGTGGCCTCAGCTGTTGCAAAACTACAACTCCCAGCATGCCCGGACAGCCGTTGGCTGTCCGGGCATGCTGGGAGTTGTAGTTTTGCAACAGCTGGAGGCTCCCTGCTTGGGAAACACTGACAGACAGTGATTTACAGCTCCCAGCAGATATTTCTTACTTTTATATATAAGGATTTGCTTTATCTATATTAGTTATCTACTTATTTTTCTTTAATCCTCACTTTTTCCTATTTTTGGATGACATTTTGGTGCCTTTAGAACCAATTACCAGGTTTCCATAGAGTTCTGGTCTCAACATACAATGGTTTCAACATACAATGGTCGTCCTGGAACCAATTAATATTGTAACTTGAGGGAGCACTGTATACGGTTTGAAAAATGATTTCCGGTTGCATCCGTTTTGTAAGAAAAAAAAGGTATACGTTTTGAACTTTTCACTCAATTTTGAATAAAGTTTCACTTATTTGATTGAAATTCCAATTCCAACAACTGCAAAGTCAAAAACCGTATGGTGCAAACCGGATGGAACCGTACGCACATACAGGTCTGTACGGTTCCCATTGACTCCCATGTTAAAAAAAACATACACAGTTTAATACAGTTTTTCACCCAGACCAAAAACCGTGGTAGACTACGGTTTTGGGTACGGGGGGAAAAAAAAAAACTGACAAAACCGTACAGTATGCAAAACGGACACAACCTGATGCATCTTTTGGCATAGGGTTTTCAATGGAGAGTCAATGCATACGGTTTTCAATACGGTTCCGTAGGGTTTTCACATTGAAAACGTATACGGGAACTGTATTACAAAAAAACGTGGTGTGAATGCGGCCTAACTGGGACTGGTGGTGTTATTGAAAAAAATGGATCATGAAGTATTAAATTAAAGAGGTACTACGGTGGAATTTTTTATTTATTATTTTTTTTAATCAACTGGTGCCAGAAAGTTAAAACAGATTTGTAAATTACTTTTATTAAAAAATCTTAATCCTTCCAGTACATATTAGAGGCTGTATACGACAGAGGAAATGCTTTTCTTTTTGGATTTCTCTTCTGTCAAGACCACAGTGCTCTCTTAGGGTATGTTCACACTGCGGAATTCCGCGAGTGAACGTTAGCATCTGTGTGAATGGGTTTTCCGCGAGATCCGTTCACACTGCGGAATTTCAGCAGCAGACAATTGTTCCGCGCAAAGAAAGAACGTTTGATACTTTGCGCTGAAGTCCACGATCAATGGTGACGGCACAGTGCGGTGCGGTCCTACCGCCGCCGCTGGCTGCCAGACTAAATCTCCGCTCGCTGAATTCCGCAAGCGGAGATTCAGCTACAAATCCGTAGTCTGAACATACCCTTACTGACCTCTGCTGTCCATTTTAGGAACTGTCCAGAGCAGGAGAAAATCCCCATAGCAAACATATGCTGCTCTGGACAGCAGTGGTCTACAGAGAGCAATGTGGTAGAGACAGAAGAGAAATCCAAAAAGAAAAGCATTTCCTCTGTAGTATACAGCCCCTAAAAAGTACTGGAAGGATTAAGATTTTTTTTTTTTTTTTTTTTTTTTATAGAAGTGATTTACAAATCTGTTTAACTTTCTGGCACCAAAAAAAAAAATACAAGTTTTCCACCGGAGTAACCCTTAAAATTCTTAGCCTCCACTAAACAGTCATTCAAAAATTATAATAAAACGAGACAACCCCCCAATCTAATAGAAGCTGCCTGACGTCATCTCCTTGCCCTGTCCAGAGAGGGCACATCTGTAACAGCAGATCCTACCGAATGCCAATGATATCTTAAATCCTCAAAATGGCCATACTGAGATGTTCCACCAAACCGGACTATTCCAGCGGGACCAGCTGACCCTAAAAAAATTCAAAAAGTTCAACATGCCTGATGCTTCTCTTCCCCTGACAGAGGGAGAATAGGAAGATCCTAGGAAGGAAACCAACACGATTCCACTTATTCATTGTGTGCGCTTATTCATAATAGATCAGAGTTTCCCAACAAGGGTGCCTCCAGCTGTTGTAAAACTACATCTCCCTTTAAATATGTAGAAAGAAAAACCGAACACAGGTGGCGCTGCCTGGTGCTGTTACCAAAGGCAACAAGTCCTATAAGAAGAACAGTTGGGGTGCGTTCACACGGCCATCTGCCCCCGCTTTTTATTTTATTTTTTTATCCCCGTTTCGGTCTTGCAGGCTGTAAATGGATTAAAAAAAAAAAATAAATAAAATAATCACATTCAGGTCAATGGGATTTTTTTTTTTTACAATCCGTTTGTACCCGTCTGCACCCATTGCTGTTTAAAAAAAAAAAAAAAAAAATTTTAACGGCAGAAAAAAATGGCACATGAGGTATTTTTTTCTTCAGTCAATAAAAAAATAAAAATAAAAAAAACGGATATAGTAAAATTAACATTGCAGTCTATGGAAAACGTATGAGCCTTCGCTGTCATCCGTTTGCATCAGTTTTTTCAATCCGTATCATGATCCGTTTTTAACTTCTGAGCATGCTCAGAACAAAAATAAAAATAAAAAGGTATTTTGGTTTATTAACTCAACAATAATGAATCCAAACAGATAACATCCATTTGCATCAGTTATTTTCCATTTTTATTTATTTTATTTAAAGGCCGCATTTATTTTTGACGGGAGAAGAACGGGACGGGTCTAGACGGCCGTGTGAACGTAGCCTTACGCGTACCGGATGATGTTTGACTAAGAGCTCAACATCTTTGCGCGCATATAGTAGTGTTTCCCAACCAGTGAGCCTCCAGCTGTTGCAAAACTACAACTCCCAGCATGCCCGGACAGCCGTTGGCTGTCCGGGCATGCTGGGAGTTGTAATTTTGCAACAGCTGGAGGCACCCTGGTTTAAAAACACTGGGATATAGAAATAGATGAACGCAGGGCAGCCTTTAACCCGGACCTGACTGTGGAAGGGTTCTGTAAAGGAATCTTGGAGTCAGTGGAGTATCCAGACAAGCAAAAAAAAATTTTTTTTTTAAATAAATAAAAAAAGCTGTGTGGGATGCGCACTGCACTGGCAACTTGAAAAAGGGGGCACATGCTCCCAAAACGCGTCGTCAGTTTCTTAAAACCTTTTTCTTTTCTTTTAACCACAGTGTCTATGGTTTGTCCCAGTTACCAGTGCAGCGCACGCCCCCATAGAAAACCTGTTTTTTTTTGCTCCTCTGGATACTACAGTGACTCCATAACTACATCTCCCAGAAGCATGCTGGGAGTTGTTGTTTGGCAACAGATAGAGGCACACTCCTGGGAGAACGAGCTCCCTGTGCTATTCTATAGCGCAAACCCTGATGTATGCCAGGAGAAAAAAATAAAATAATTAAAAAAGGCCAATATATCACTTTTGAGCAAGATCAGGTAATAGGAAACGGGGGTGGGGGGGGGGTCTATGGATATGTTTACCGCATATGGTGTTTTGCAACAGCTGGAGCTCCACAGTTTGGAGACCAGTGACATGGGAATGCTTCCTATTTTATAGATGTCCCTTGTACAAAACCCAACCTCATCAAGATCAATAGTCTGGAGTAGAGATGAGCGAACTTACAGTAAATTCGATTCGTCACGAACTTCTCCGCTCGGCAGTTGATGACTTTTCCTGCATAAAATTAGTTCAGCTTTCCGGTGCTCCGGTGGGCTGGAAAAGGTGGATACAGTCCTAGGAGACTCTTTCCTAGGACTGTATCCACCTTTTCCAGCCCATCGAAGCACCTGAAGGCTGAACTAATTTACGCAGGAAACGTCATCAACTGCCGAGCGGAGAAGTTCGTGACGAATCGAATTTACTGTAAGTTCGCTCATCTCTAGTCTGGAGCAAACAACATACAGCTGTGGAAAAATAATAAAATTTTATAATACATAAAAAAAAAAATAAAAAAAAATTTATATATGAATAAAATCTATACAAATTCACAGAGCAACATTCAATGCAAACATTCACAGTTCCAGTATGACAATAATAATATCTGGGGGGCTCGAGACCCCACACTTGACCAACAACAAAACCGCGGCCGTCTGCCGGCCAACTTCCTCCTAAACCCGCGGCCTTATCTCCTACCTAATTGTCTAAACCGAGGAACAAATTGTTACCTGTACCAGCATATAATTTGCCGGCTGATCTCAGAGGTTTGGAAACAATTTCCAGAGTCTTAACCTGAAAACTACGCTGGATCCTTTCTATGGTTAAAACACTAGCGTAGATTGAAATAAAAAAATAATAATTCATAGGGACCGGGCACACAAAGGGTGCATGAAGCGATGGGGTCCCGGGCACGGAGCACGACTATAACTTTATATGGTATTACAGGGAAGAAAGGAATTTGCTTTGTTTAGTCTGCACCGTGACACTTACTGCTTCCTATATACAAGAGTTGCAAACTAAAGCTGATACGTTAAATTTACAGCAGCAGCAACAGATCATAAAGTATCGGGGGGGGGGGGGGGGGTATGGTTGGCTCGTAGTAAAACCCAAGAAGCATATTTTCCACTCCCTTGGCAGGATTGGTGAACACTGTGCTGTGTATGAGGCCAAAAAGACTTCTATTGAAGAATCCAGAATACGGGAGATGCATGCAACAGGGGAGCACAAATATACGCAAAAATAATAATAATAAATAATAAGAATAATAAATAATAAGAACAAATAATAAGAACAAATAATAAGAATAAATAATCATAATAATTATATATTATACACACACGCATATATATATATATATATATATATATATATATATACACACACACACACACATCTATACACACACACACAGTGGGAGAAAAAAAAATGGATCTCTATACAAGGATGTTCATGCATAGAATCTGAGAACACAACCCGTCACCAGGTCACCCATTAGTACCGGACACCTCAGAAGTTACTGCAGCCCAAAAAGAGAGAAGAGAAGGTCTAGTGGTCAGTGGTTGGTTCAGGCCTGGAGCGGGGCCCGTGCCCTGCTCGCCTACCTGATTTGTCCTGGTGAAGCTCGGATTTGTTGCCCGTGTGGCTACCTTCCGACTTGCCGCAGACAGCGCCGGCTCTCTGGGAGGAGCCGATGATCCGGTGAGACAATAAACGTCCTTTGTACATCCACTTTTGCATTTTCTTGACGGTGAGTCCTGAAGGTTTAGGTGAAGTGTTGCCCTGGTCTTCCATGTTTGTCACTGTGGCATCGATAGGATGGCTCTGGATGTCACCTGGCGTCTCCGGAGGGCTCTGGATGGCGCTCTCCGAGGCTTTCCAGTTGACAGAGGATAGGAGGTCTCGGGGGCTGCCCTCACTGCTGTCCACATCAGCCTGGTGGCCAATAGAGCCCTGGCTGTGCTCCTCACCGCACTCAGAAGACAGGCTGCTCTGGACAGGGCTGTACCTGATCTGACTATCACTGTGACACTTATGTAACCCGTCCAGTGCCGGCGGCAGGGTATACACCGTGTCCAGGCTCTTGCTAATTTTCCGCATTCGGGTAAGCTGGGCAGTCATAAGGGCGTTGAGGGAGGCTAAATCACTATGGGACACCTGCTTAGGACTAGCCTCGTCCGAGGACCACATGTCACTTTCCACCACCCTGGCAGAGGACTGGGAATAGATGCTATCTTGGGACTGGGAGCTGGAGGGACAGGTTTCTAACTTTGTGCCCGTCTTAGGGCTATGGCTCTCGATGGGCATGTCATGCATGGCATGAATCAGTAAGTAATAGGCCTCCTGCAATTGAGACCTGAGTCGGTCAGTTTCCAGGTAGACATCCAGACGGCCTTTCCTGTCCGGGTGGCCATAGCTGGCGGTGGTCCTATGCAGGTAGGGGGTCTGAGGCGACGGCACTTCACTCCCCGTATACTGGTTATTACACTGGGGTTCGTGGGCAGCAGAGATCAGGTTATCGTTGTCATAGTAATCGTCCTCATCACTGTCCTCGGAATGGTTTTGGGGCCCCCCATAGTAAGACCCCCCTGCCAGGGCCAGTGGGGGGCTATGGCGATTCGCAAAGTACCCTACGCCCATACGGGGCTCCTGGGGGGCCCTGCTCTCGGGTACATTGGGGTATATAAAGTTCAGGGGGGACGGGGCGCTGTGGGGTGCCCAGTGCTCCTCATAGTCAGGGCTTAGGCTATAGGGAGCGCTATTTGGGAGTCTGTCGACCCCCTGCCTGTTCACGGGGGGCGCACACGGGGTAAAATCCACATTGCTGTAGTGAGAGTGTCTGCACCCTGCGGGGTCCCGACACCCCAAATCCCATTGGGAGGGGCTATTGTCATTGTTATTGTTGTGGTTCTGGGGGCTCCACCCTGAGGGGGCCCCTGACCTGACTAGGGGCCCCAATACAATCTCTACAGGATCACCTACCCTGTTATAAGTCTGGGGGGGCCCCATGGTGCTGACCCCATTACACTTCTCGGGGGTCTCTAGGCTACTCGGGTGCCCCCCGCCCCCTGCTGGCTGCTCTTTACCTTCTCCGTTAGAGAGTCCCCCCGCCGGCCCCTTCTTGGATCTCTTCCCCCGCAGTTTGGATAGAGTCCTCCGCAGAGGATCAGCCATTCCTTCCCAGTGCCCTCAGCAAGAGCTGCCCCGGGCGGCGGAGGGTCCGTGAGAGCCCGGCTCCATGGTGTCCCGTTGCCCCGGGCGGTATACTGCATGTACTGGATGATGTGGAGGTGAGTGCCCCGGCTCCCGTGTCCGCTCCGGTTCCCGGCTGTGCTCTGTGTGTCGGGGCCGCTCTCCGGGGCTCCTCTCCTTGCACATACTTGGAATATTTCAGGGGTGAGAGGCCGCGGGTCGGCGCCTGCGCAGTGTGAGGAAGAGGGCGGGGCTAAGAGGGAGCCGTGCGAGGCAGCTGTGAAAGGAAACCCAGGTTGTCTTATCACGTGATCTACAACCTGCGGCTCCGTCAGCTGTCGGGCATGATGGGAGTTGTAGTTTCACCTCACATTGCATATGCTTAGACCAGTGTTTATCAACCAGGGTGCCTCCAGCGGTTGCAAAACTACAACTCCCAGCATGCCCGGACAGCCGAAGGCTGTCCGGGCATGCTGGGAGTTGTAGTTTTGCAACCTCTGGAGGCACCCTGGTTGAGAAACACTGGTGCATTCACACCACGTTTTTACAATACAGTTCCCGTATAAGTTTTCAGTGTGCAAACCATACGGAACCGTATTGAAAACCGCATGCATTGACTCCCCATTGAAAACCGTATGCCAAACGATGCATCCAGTTGCATCCGTTTTGCGCCTTGTATGGTTCTGTCAGTTTTTTCCCCGTGCACAAAACCATAGCCTACCACGGTTTCTGGTCTGGGGTGAAAATCCGTAATAGGCTGCATTCACATCTCGTTTTTTACATACGGGTGCCGTATCCGGCTGGGGGAGGGGCAAACCGGGCGCCCCCGTACCCCGGCCGGATCAGCCCGTGACTCCATTTACTTTAATGAGCCGACCGGAATCAAACGGTGACTCCGGTCGGCTCAGTTTTGATCCGTATGCAGCTTCCTGACCGGACCTAAAACCATAGTATACTACGGTTTTAGGTCCGGTCCAAAACCGGATACGGGTCAAAACTGAGCCGACCAGAGTATCTAACCGTATCAAAACGTGTGTACTTAAGTTTTAGCCCATATACGGTTTAAAAAAAACGTATGCGGTTTGTAAAAATGATGTCCGGTTGCATCAGTATAAAAATTTTTTTTTTAAAACATACGTTTTTAACTTTTCACTCCATTATGAATAAAGTTTCACTTGTTTGATTGAAAGAAAATAAAAAACTGTGCAAAGTCAAAAATCGTATGGTGAAAACCGGATGGAACCGGACGCACATACGGTTCTGTACGGTTTAACCTATACGGTTTAATACAGTTTTTCACTCGGACCAAAAACCGTGGTAGACCACATTTTTTTGTCCGGAAAAAAAAAAAGTAAAAAAACCGTATGGTTTGAAAAACAGAGACAACCGTATACATTATGGTGCATATGGTTTTGAATGGGAAGTCTATGGGCTGGGTTTTCTGGATGGTTGCATACGTTTCTTTTTCTATGAAACTGTTTGCCGAAACCGTATAGTAAAATCGTGGTGTGAACGCACCCTTAGGGTGCGTTCACACCACGTTTTTTGCAATACAGTTCCCGTATACTTTTTCAGTGTGAAAACCCTACGGAACCGTATTGAAAACCGTATGCATTGACTCTCCATTGGAAACCGTATCCGGTTGCATCCGTTTTGCGTCTTGTACGTCTTGTACGGTTTTGTCAGGTTTTTTTCCCGCACACAAAACCGTAGCCTACCACAGTTTTTGGTCCGGGTGAAAATGGGAGTCAATGGGAACCGTACCGAACCGTATATGCGTACGGTTCCATCTGGTTTTCACCATACGTTTTTTTTACTTTGCAGGTATTTTTTCTTAGAATTTCAATCAAACAAGTGAAACTTTATGCCGTAACATCTGGCATGATGGGAGTTGTAGTTTTGCAACAGCGGGAACAGTTTTGCTGCAGTTGTAGTTTTGTGATTAGCTGTAATGATGTGGGCTAAATGGAAGCCACCCACACAACATGTACGAGCATCCGTGCCTTTGTTGCCCATAGCAACCCATTAGAGCGCTCACCCCGATTGGTTGCTATCCGCAACAAATGCAGTTTTTATAAATCTGCCCCAATATTTCCCTATAAACCGAGAATATTATAGTTCACCCCTGAAAAAAATCCCTGCATTTTGACCCCATATTGTATGACAAATATCAAACGACAGTATGGCTATCTGGACTGTGTGGTGTGGCGGGGTGTGAGGTGCAGGGCAGATGTTGTTACCCTAGGGGCAGATGGTATTAACCTCTTTTATTCGTGACGCCAGGGCATGGTTTATCCTTAACCACCCAAAGGTATACCGCTGGATCATGGCCTAGGAACGGGGGCAATAAAGACTCCGACGCCAAGTTACGGACAGTTGGTAAAGTCTATATAGTTCAGCAAGGGTCCAAGGAGGTGACCAGTGACACAGAGACCTCGCAGGCTTGCTGGGTCTTGTAGTTGGACTGGAGAATTTAGTGCAGGCCACGTTGGGTAGACAGATGACTTGACTGACTTGTGACTGACAGGACGGGGTCTTTATCTTACTTGCACTTGACTTGTGGCTGCAGGACTTGGCTTTAGCCCTCCACTACTCTGGGCATACACACTAGGCACGACTTTACTGGACCTCAGCAGAGAGAGAAGCCCCCCCCAGGGTTTATATGGGGGAGACTAGCAGGGAGCCATAGGTCACCTTTGGGGTCAGCTGGTCACTGGTACCTCCTGGGTAACAATCACATGGTACATTTTAATAAAGGCATAACACATCTTTTAATATACAACATATATACAAATAGGGAAACAACTACAGGGGGCCCTGGGACACTGAGGGACACTGCCTGACAGGGCAGGAAAGGTACGGGGCAACACCATCCTGTACTGGGCCACCGCACTGCCTTATAGCTTATTAGGTGTACAAAATAGGCTTTAATAGGGCAAACTTACTCTACATATGACTATGATCCATCTTATGTCTAGGTCTGGGCTACTCAATTACTTTTAGTAAAGATCCGCTTATCCAGGTCTGCCATCCCGTGAAGGTCGGAGCTGAATGCTAAGGCCTAGTTCACACCTAATGGCGATGGAAGAAAGAAGCGCTGCATGTTGCAGTACTTATTATAGTCTAAAGCATCCGCCAACTCCTGGACAGTCTGTGTTACAACGTGGTGTTGGTGGATGGAGCGAGACATGATGTCCCAGTTGTGCTCAATCAGATTCAGGTCTGGGGAACGGGCGGCCCAGTCCATAGCATCAATGCCTTCCTCTTGCAGGAACTGCTGACACACTCCAGCCACATGAGGTCTAGCATTGTCTTGCATTAGGAGAAGCCCAGGGCCAACCACACCAGCCTATGGTCTCACAAGGGGTCTGAGGATCTCATCTCGGTAACTAATGGCAGTCAGGCTACCTCTGGCAAGCACATGGAGGGCTGTGCGGCCCCCCAAAGAAATGCCACCCTACACCATTACTGATCCACCACTAAACCGGTCATGCTGGAGGATGTTGCAGGCAGCAGAACGTTCTCCACGGCGTCTCCAGACTCTGTCACATCTGTCACATGTGCTCAGTGTGAACCTGCTTTTATCTGTGAAGAGCACAGGGTGCCAGTGGCAAATTTGCCAATCTTGGTGTTCTCTGGCAAATGCCAAACGTCCTGCACAGTGTTGGGCCGTAAGCACAACCCCCACCTGTGGACGTCAGGCCTTCATACCACCCTCATGGAGTCTGTTTCTGACCGTTTAAGTGGACACATGCACATTTGTGGCCTGCTGGAGGTCATTTTGCAGGGCTCTGGCAGTGCTCCTCCTTGCACAAAGGTGGAGGTAGCGGTCTTACTGCTGTGTTGTTGCCCTCCAATGGCCTCCTCCACGTCTCCTGATGTACTGGCCTGTCTCCTGGTAGCACCTCCATGCTCTGGACACTACGCTGACAGACACAGACAACCTTCTTGCCACAGCTCGCATTGATGTGCCATCCTGGATGACCGGCACTACCTGAGACACTTGTGTGGGTTGTAGACTCATGCTACCACTAGAGAAAGCACCGCCAGCATTCAAAAGTGACCAAAACATCATCCAGGAAGCATAGGAACTAAGAAGTGGTCTGTGGTCACCACCTGCAGAACCACTCCTTTATTGGGGGTGTCTTGCTAATCGCTTATAATTTCCTTCTGTTGTCTGCTCCATGTGAAATTGATTGTCAATCAGTGTTCTTCCTGAGTGGACAGTGGGATTTCACAGAAGTGTCATTGACTTGGAGTTACATTGTGTTGTGTAAGTGTTCCCTTTATTTTTTTGAGCAGTGTATTTCCCATAGAAGTACATTGTTGGATCAGCCGCACCCGTTTGACTATTTCTGTCGGCAGCAGGAGGTAAGCGTTGGTCAGCATTCATCTGTTGGACGAAATAAACAACATGGCCGCTTCTTAGGTTGCCCTCAAACACATCAGATTGCTGCTGGATTCCACCTACTTTGTTAATGAAGAATATTTCCAGCTGAGGACATCTTATCGCAGCATATTATTTACACATAACTAGGACATGCCTCAAGGTCAAATACCGCTGCCCCCTAGCAGTGACCTCTATGGACTCCCACCAGGATGAGGCCAAGGTTCCTCCACATACTTGGAGATGTAAATAGACAGGAGACATTCCTCTGACTACACTTTAAAGCGCAGTAAATCATTCTTATGGGCCAGTTCACTAAACTAATATGAAAAGAATGTAAAACAGACAAATATAATGCTCAAAGCGGAACCATTAGGGTGACAGACTAAATTCCTGATTACACAATGATGTTGGCAGCGGCGTACATGATGTAGGCATTTACTTCCTTCTCCTCACCAGATGTGAGCATCTCCGGTGCAAACGTAGACATCTCTTATCTCTTCTCCAGATGTCCGCATCACCGGTGCTTCCTACACACATGGATGCTGGCTCACATCCAGATGGAAGCTTGGCTTGCTACCTCTGGTTTTCATCATAGGTTGCTTTTAAAACGTGCCCTATTAGGATATAAACCCAAGACATTTATTCATTGCATGGTATACGTCAACCAGTAAAAATGTTCCTAAGGCTGGGTTCACATCACGTTTTGTCCCATACGGGACCGCATACGGCAGGGGCAGCTGAAAACTTGCGCTCCGGTATGCCTTCGCATGCGGTCCCGTATGTAATTCATTTCAATGAGCTGACCGGAGTGAAACGCTGACTCCGGTCGGCTCATTTTTGCCCCCATGCGGTTTTCCACCGGACCTAGAATCAAAGTCAACCACGATTTTAGGTGCGGTGGGAAAACCGCATGGGGGCAAAAATGAGCCGACCGGAGTCAGCGTTTCACTCCGGTCAGCTCATTGAAATGAATTACATACGGGACCGCATGCGAAGGCATACCGGAGCGCAAGTTTTCAGCTGCCCCTGCCGTATGCGGTCCCGTATGGGACAAAAAGTGATGTGAACCCAGCCCTAAGAATGATGCAAAATTGATATGGTGAGAAATAAAAAAAGATCGGTCTTAAAGGGGCACTCCAGGATAGAAAAATATATCCCCTATTCTAAGGATTGGGGATAAGTGTCAGATTGCTAGGGGTCCAACCGCTGGTACCCCCTGCTTTCTCCCACACAACACCATGGCTCTTCCCCTGAATGGAGCTTGTCCCCTTCATGCATTTCTATGGGAGGGCAGAGCGATGCTCTGGGGTATCTACAGCTCTCCAATAGAGATAGATGGAGGGGGCTTTTCGGCCACCACTTTGTGCAGTGGTTGACAAGCTTAATTCAGGATGAGAGCTGGGGCACTGTGCAGGAGATCGTGGGGGGTCCCAACAGTCTGACCCCAGCAATCTGACACTTATCCCCAATCCTTAGGATAGGGGATGGATTTTTCTACCCCGGAGAACCCCTTTAAGGGTCTATTCACACGTACAGTATTCTGCACAGATTTGATGCGCGGGATTTAAAGTTGCGTTGAGTCAATCAGTTTACAGCAGAAAATCCAGCACATCGAATCTGCACATCAAATCTGCGCAGAATACTGTACGTGTGAATAGAGCCTAAAGGGGTTCAGACTTGAAAGAACTACTCAACTTTTTCTGGGGCATACAGCAGCTGATAAGTACTGGAAGGATTAAGATTTTTCAATAGTAGTAATTAACAAACCTCTATAACTTTCTGGCACCAGTTGATTTGAAATTAGTTTTTTTTTTCTCCAGAGTACCCCTTTAGGTCGTGGGGGTCACTATTTTTCCTTGCCGAGATCCAGCTGGTGTATGGAATCTTATGGACAGTGTTCCCTGGAAAGAAGTATGAAAATTTGTCTTCCTCCAGAAGAACTCTGTAGTGCCACCTATAGGTAGCCACCCTGTAAGACTATTTCATACTGTGTTTATCGTCCCATTTACCATATGAACCCACCATACAATATACATATACATAGACACCCCATCCACCATTACCTGATCGTGTTCAAAAGAGTTTTATTTTAATTTATATTATTATTATTATTATTATTAAGCTTTCATTCACAATGACGGATGCCACCCAATCTAATATTCTAATAGACCAGAAGAGGCTGAAAGGGTACTCCAGTAGAATTTTTATTTATTTATTTTTTCAAATTTACTGGTGCCAAAAAGTTAACATTTTTTGAAAAAACTTCTGTTTAAAGTTCTTAATCCTTCCAGTACTTATCAGCTGCTGTATGCTCCAGAGGAAGTTGTGTTGTTTTTTTTTTCTGTCTGATCACAGTGCTCTCTGCTGACACCTCTGTCCATATTACGACATGTCCAGAGAAGGAGAAAATCCTCATAGCAAACCTATCCTGCTCTGGACAATTCCTGACATGGACAGAGGTGGCAACAGAGAGCACTGTGGTCAGAAAGCTGATAAGTACAGGAAGGGTTAAGATTTTTAAATAGAAGTAAATTACAAATTTGTTTAACTTTCTGGCACCAGTTGATTGAAAACATTTTTTTCCACCAGAGTACCCCTTTAATATCCCCATTCACAACTGTTAAATATAACCGTTCTGACCAGAAAGAGAGTGAGCTCTTTGTATAAAAAAAAAAAAAACATACATTTATTGTCTTGTAATCTTCTTGGCATCATGGCAGACAGTACATAAAACAAGGACTCTTCATGTACAGGCAGTCCTTAGCATATGTAAATAATGTAGGAGGGTTATGTAGGCATGTCCATAAAGCTTGTCTCACCAGCTGGGATTATCCATCTTGAAATGTCCATCAAAATGGCCGCCTCTGTTAGCTTCCTCCTTGTGCTGAAGGGCTGTTGTTACGCCGAGCGCTCCGGGTCCCTGCTCCTCCCCAGAGCGCTCGCGGCGTTCTCCTCTCTGCAGCGCCCCGGTCAGACCCGCTGACCGGGAGCGCTGCACTGACACTGCCGGTGGGGATGCGATCCGCATAGCAGGACGCGCCCGCTCGCGGATCGCATCCCAATCTACTTACCTGTCCCGGTCCCCGGCTGTCACGTCCTGGCGCGCGTGGCTCCGCTCTCTAGGGCGCGCACGCACCAGCTCTCTAGGATTTAAAGGGCCAGTGCACCGCTAATTGGTGCCTGGCCCAATCAGTGTAATTAGCTCACCTGCTCCAGGCCTATATTACCTCACTTCCCCTTCCCTGCATTGCCGGATCTTGTTGCCTTGTGCCTAGTGAAAGCGTTTCTGTGATTGCCTTACCAGTGTTACCAGACCTTCTGCCGTTACCCTTGACTACGAACCTTGCCGCCTGCCCCGACCTTCTGCTACGTCTGACCTCGCCTCTGTCTAGTCCTCCTGTCCCACGTCACTCTCAGCAGTCAGCGAGGTTGAGCCGTTACCGGTGGATACGACCTGGTTGCTACCGCCGCAGCAAGACCATCCCGCTTTGCGGCGGGCTCTGGTGAAAACCAGTAGCAACTTAGAACCGGTCCACCGGTACGGTCCACGCCAATCCCTCGCTGACACAGAGGATCCACATCCAGTATCCTCACAGTATCCGGATCCTGACAGCTGTACAGGACTTCCTTGAAGACCTTCGTCCGTTCCTCCATCTATCCTCATCTATCTATGCTCAAATGATGGGTGTCCATCATGATTGAAGGTGTGTTCTTAATAAATGTGGGCGTGTTTATCCTTATTGATCACGTGTCTACGGTACTATCCATAAATATAAAAATATGGTGTTTCACACTGCGCTCAGCAAGCACCGGCCGTGAGCGCAGTGTCCCTGTGTCCCCGACTGCCGGTGGAGCTGGGATTTGCATCGTGGGACGCGCCTGCATGTGAATCCCGGCCTGTCTCTTACATCGCTCCGCTCCTTCTGTCTCTCAGCTGCGGTGCTTAGGGGGTGCACGCGCCGAAGCTCTGAAATGTAAAGAGCCAGTACGCCCATAATTAGTGAATACACCTGACACCACATTATACCGTATTTTTCGCCGTATAAGACGCACTTTTTCTTCCCCAAAACTGGGGGGGAAAAGTCAATGCGTCTTATGCGGCGAATACACACCTATCGCGGCGGTCCCTGCGGCCATCAATGGCCGGGACCCGCGGCTAATACAGGACATCACCGATCGCGGTGATGCCCTGTATTAACCCTTCAGACGCGGCGATCAAAGCTGACCGCCGCGTCTGAAGGGAAAGTGACACTAACCCGGCTGTTCAGTCGGGCTGTTCGGGACCGCCGCGATTTCACCACGGCGGTCCCGAAGAGCCCGACTGAATAGCCGGGTTAGTGCTTACAGGACACCGGGGGGGACCTTACCTGCCTCCTCGGTGTCTTCTCCGTTCAGGGATCCCCTGTATGGCCGGCACTCTCCTTCCTCGTCATCACGGAGAGCGAGGATACCCGGCCGGCAGCAGAGACGTTCCGGAGCGACGGGGACACGGCGACAGCGATGGAGCGACATCCAGGGCAGCGGTGACGGGTCCGGAGCGGCGGGGACACGTGAGTATTACCTCCTCCTGCAGTGGTCTTCAATCTGCGGACCTCCAGATGTGGCAAAACTACAACTCCCAGCATGCCCGGACAGCCAATGGTTGAAGACCACTATTGGGTTCAAAATCTTTATTTTTTTAGATTTTGCCCCTAAAAATTGGGTGCGTCTTATACGCCGGTGCGTCCTATAGGACGAAAAATACGGTAAGTTTTTTGCACCTCCCCCACTTCCCTGCTGGACCTTCAGTGCCTATTGCCTGTTTTGCCATACCCGTGTATCCAGACCTTTCCGCTACATTTTTTCACTACGAACCTTTGCCGCCTGCCTTGACCTTCTGTTACGTTTGACTACGCTACTGCTTCTTCCTTCGGTACCTCGCATTGCCCAATAACCTGTGTGGTCGAGCCGAGTCGGGGGGTAGCGACCTTGGTGTTGCCTGCCGCAGCATGCCCATCCTACAAAACCAGAAAAATTTTTATATGTAGGACAAAACTCATTGAAAATATGGAATTTGCACAATTTTGTGGGGCAAACATGTTTTCGGCAAAGATGGCAAAACTGACATGCTAACTTGATAAATGTGTCAGTATGATTTCAATGATACCAAACTTGGATAGTTTAATGTTCCGTTTTATGGTTAAAAAAAATAATAGAAAACTTGAAAAAAAAAATCTGTTCAATGCCGTGTTCTGACCTCTATAACTTTTTTATTTTTCATTAACGGAGCTGTGTTAGGGTTTGGTTTTTTTTTTGCGTCTTATACGGCGAAAAATACGGTATTTCTATTTTTGAATACAAGCCTGCAGTTCTCTTGAGGTTACTCCAATATATATCAGGGCACATGGACATGTAACATAATATATAACCACTTTAATTTTGCAGTGAACAATGACCAAGTGAACAATGCTAAATTCATGATTCCCTTTTGAATTTACAAATTTGTTTGTTTTAACTATAAATCTTTATGCCGAACAGTCCACACACACCATCACAGTCGTACGTTAAAGGGGTATTCCAGGAAAAAACTTTTTTTTATATATCAACTGGCTCCAGAAAGTTAAACAGATTTGTAAATTACTTCTATTAAAAAATCTTAATCCTTTCAGTACTTATGAGCTTCTGAAGTTAAGGTTGTTCTTTTCTGTCTAAGTCCTCTCTGATGACACGTGTCTCGGGAAACGCCCAGTTTAGAAGCAAATCCCCATAGCAAACCTCTTCTAAACTGGGCGGTTCCCGAGACAGGTGTCATCAGAGTTCACTTAGACAGAAAAGAACAACCTTAACTTCAGAAGCTCATAAGTACTGAAAGGATTAAGATTTTTTAATAGAAGTAATTTACAAATCTGTTTAACTTTTTCTGGAGCCAGTTGATATATATAAAACAGTCTTTTCCTGGAATACCCCTTTAAGCCCTTGGAATCGAAATTATTTAAGATTTAGGTGACCCATAGTAACTCTATGCAAGCATTTTCGACTACGTTTTGTTAATAATTTAGTTTTTGGTAATAGGTCTTATGTCTTTTAAGCCGGCCTCACATTTTTTTTTTTTTTTTTTTTAGGAATCTCAACGCGTCATGACAATTTTCAGTTCTATCACCTACATATACCTGTGTGAAGTCCCTGGGTTTGTGTCCACATTTTAGGGACCCTGATTTTTGAATCCTTCAGGAAAAAGTTCTTCAATAGGGACTGTGTCATTTGAACAAACTTTGCAGGGACTGTGTCATTTGAACAAACTTTGCATAGATCAATAGTACAAGCGAATACAGTATAGAAAAATTTGTAATATATCTTATAAGATGGAAATGCTTCTTTCTCCTGTTTTAAAACTTTTTCCCTCCTCCCTCCGACCTGCTGCTCAAATATTCTCTGAAAATCAGCTCAGCTTTGTCCTGTGTCTGCAAGACAAGCAATACGAGTCTATAAAGGGGGGAGAAGGGAGCTCTGCCCACCAGCTCTGGGAGAACCTCAAATTAAAGATGAAGCCTAAAGAGCAGAAATCTGCTAAAAAATTACCATATAAAACGTATATAATGGACAGAAATTGTGCTGCTCCTCATACACACACACAAGGCAGCTTATCCTGAAAAGCCACTTGTTATGACAGGTACGCTTTGAGTCAAGATACTCGAAACATCTAATAACATAAGAATTAAGGTGTACCTATCTGTAATGACTGGTTCTGCCAGAACCCGCAGGGTTAAATCTTTCTTTCGTTGGCTTTTCACCTGAGTAGCCCTCGATTTAAGCCTGCTTTATGCCTTCAGATGTTGCCTGCGAAAGAGCCTACTCCAGCAGTGTTATTTCTTGTATTCTGTATTTCTGGCATATCTAACCCATATCTAACCCATATCTAACCCATATCTAACCCATATCTAACCGCTTTCTGACCCTTCTCCTGTTCCTGCGACTTGGCACTTCTGTGATCTCTTGGTACTGACTCGGCTTGTGGACTGTGACTTATTGTGTGTGTTTAGATATTATTTCTGTTAGTTGGTGTGCTCCCTTACAGTATCCTGATTTTGGCTATATTATAGTTTGTTTTGTTGACCCTTACTCCCCTCACTTATTTAGGAAAGGGTACGTCAACATGGTTGTCAATCTGCTGCCTAGGGCCGATAGGCAAGTAGGCAGAGAAAAGGGGAGTGGGCGAGAATAGTGTTGCACTCCTTCCCTGCACATACGTGACACTGTCGTTAACAAAAACTTTTTACACAATGTAGATAATACCATCATATGTATATTTTTAATATACATTGGTTAAAAAAATTGTATATTTTTGTCCCTACAGCTTTTGTCTGTGTGACCAAATACAGGAAGTGTGGACAAGCAGGGCTCTGTACACCGAGGACAAGCAGGGCTCTGTACACCGAGGACAAGCAGGGCTCTGTACACTGAGGACAAGCGGGGCTCTGTCCACTGAGGACAAGCGGGGCTCTGTCCACTGAGGACAAGCGGGGCTCTGTACACTGAGGACAAGCAGGGCTCTGTACACTGAGGACAAGCAGGGCTCTGTACACTGAGGACAAGCAGGGCTCTGTACACTGAGGACAAGCAGGGCTCCTCCCCGGAGCGCTCGCGGCGTTCTTCAGCGTGCAGTGCCCCGGTCAGACCCGCTGACTGGGAGCGCTGCTCTGTTATTACCGGTGGGGATGCGATCCGCATGGCGGGACGCGCCCGCCCGTGGGTCGCATCCCAGTCCTCTCACCTGTCCCATTCCCCTGCTGTCATGTCTCGGCGCGCGCGGCCCCGCTCTCTAGGGCGAGCGCGCGCCGGCTCTATGAAATTTAAAGGACCAGTGCACCACTAAATGGTGCCTGGCCCAATCAGTGCTAATCACTCCCAAACATATAAAAACCCACTTCCCCTTCCTGTCCTTGCCGGATCTTGTTGCCTAGTGCTCTGAGAAAGCGTTCTGTGTGTTCCCAAGCCTGTGTATCCAGACGTTGCCCCTGACTACGAACCTTTGCCACCTGCCTTGACCTTTTGCTATGTCCGACCTAGCCTTCGCCTTGTCCTTGTGTACTACGCCTATCTCAGCTGTTAGTGAGGTTGAGTCGCTATCGGGGGATACGACCTGGGAGTTACCGCCGCAGCAAGTCCATCCCGCCTTGCGGCGGGCTCTGGTGAAAACCAGTAACTTCTTAGAACCGGTCCCCTGGTACGGCCCACGCCATCGCCTCACTAACACAGAGGATCCACTACCCGCTTCCAGTCCGGTCCCTGACAGTAGAGTCGGCCATGGATCCCGCTGAGGTACCACTGCCAAGCCTCGCTGACCTCACCACCGTGATCGCCCCGCAGTCCCAGCAGATCGCTCAACAAGGACAGCAGCTGTCACAGTTGACTGTTATGTTCCAGCAGCTTCTACCTCCACAGCAGCAACCAACTCCTCCGCCAGCTCGAGCATCTCCTCCACAGCAAGCTGCCGCCTCCACGCCCAGAATCCGCCTGTCTCTACCTGACGAGTTTGATGGGGATTCTAAGCTCTGCCGTGGGTTCCTGACCCAGTGTTCGCTGCACCTGGAGATCATGTCGGACCACTTTCCCACTGAACGGTCTAAGGTGGCATTCATGGTCAGTATGCTATCTGGAAAGGCCTTGTCCTGGGCCACACCGCTTTGGGACCGCAATGAAACAGCCCTGCTAAACCTCATCCAAGGAGACTCTACAGTGGGTGAATACGCCGTACAGTTCCGTACTCTGGCCTCTGAGTTGGCCTGGAATAATGAGGCTCTCTGCGCGACCTTCAAGAAAGGTTTATCCAGCCACATCAAGGATTGTCTGGCCGCACGAGAGATACCTTCTTTCCTGTCTGATCTCATTCATTTGGCTACCCGCATTGATATGCTCTACATTGAAAGACGCCAGGAGCTTCGCCAGGAAAAAGATCTTGTTCGCACTAGGCGTAATCCGTGCCTGGCTCCTCTCTTTCAGTATCCTTTGCAATCTGTTACTGTGCCTTCCGCCGAGGAGGCCATGCAAGTGGACCGGTCTCGCCTGACCCAACAAGAGAAGACACGCTGTAGGAACGAGAACTTGTGTCTATACTGTGCTAGCTCTGAGCATTTCTTAAAGGACTGTCCTCTTCGTCCTCCGTGTCAGGGAAATGCGCGCACCTAGTGAACATGGGAGAGACGTTACTAGGTGTGAATTTTTCCTCTCCACGTCTTACTATTCCAGTACGGGTTTCCTTGCCCACTAAGTCCTCCTTCTCTGCTGTGGCCTTTCTGGACTCTGGTTCAGCAGGAAATTTCATTGAGGCCTCACTCATCAACAAGTACAATATTCCTGTTACCCGTCTCGTCAAACCTCTCTTCATTGCCTCGGTGAATGGAGAGAGACTGGTCTGCACCGTGCGTTATCGCACTGAACCCCTTCTCAAGAACATTGGAGTTCACCATCTTGAAAATATTGCATTTTTCGTATTGCCCAATTGTACTTCAGAAATTCTTCTTGGCTTGCCCTGGCTCCAGCGTCACGCACCTATCCTCGACTGGGCCACTGGGGATGTTAAGAGTTGGGGTCCTTCCTGCCACAAGTGATGTCTTAAGTCGGTTCCTGTCAATCAAGTCTCCATCGCTCCTCCATTGCCTGGTCTTCCTAAGGCCTATCAGGACTATTTTGAAGTCTTTGTAAAAAGCAAGCAGAGGTCTTACCTCCACATAGACCCTATGACTGCCCTATCGACATGCTCCCTGGTACCACACTGTCCCGTGGTAGGATTTACCCACTTTCTGCACCGGAAACACAACCCATGACAGAGTACATTCAGGAAAACCTCAAAAGAGGTTTTATCCGGAAATCTTCTTCTCCAGCCGGAGTTGGATTTTTCTTAGTTGCCAAAAAAGATGGATCTCTACGCCCCTGTATTGACTACCGCGGTCTTAATAAAATTACAGTAAATAATCGCTATCCTCTGCCTCTCATCTCTGAACTCTTTGACCGACTGCGGGGAGCTAAGATTTTCACCAAACTTGATCTAAGGGGCGCATATAACCTCATCCGTATTCGTGCAGGTGATGAATGGAAAACCACCTTCAATACTAGAGATGGTCACTTTGAATACCTTGTCATGCCCTTTGGACTTTGCAATGCCCCAGCAGTCTTTCAGGACTTTGTTAATGAGATTTTTCGGGACATGCTGTATCCTGTGTGGTAGTCTACCTTGATGACAAAATTGAGAAATGTCTATTTGAACGCAGCAGTCTCCCCTTCCTGGGATACATTGTGTCCGGTCAAGGTCTTCAAATGGACCCTGATAAGCTATCGGTGGTAGTAGATTGGCCTCGTCCCACTGGCCTACAAGCTATCCGAAGATTTCTTGGATTTGCTAATTATTATCATCAATTTTTTTTCCCACTTCTCCACCATCGTTGCTCCTATTGTAGCACTGACTAAGAAAAATGCTAATCCGAAATCCTGGCCGCCACAGGCGGAGGAAGCCTTTAACCACCTCAAAGCCGCCTTCTGCTCTTCTCCAGTCTTGTCCAGACCAGATCCTCTGAAGCCCTTCCTCCTCGAGGTTGATGCCTCCTCAGTTGGAGCCGGAGCTGTTCTCCTACAAAAATCCGCTAAAGGAAAAAATATCACTTGCAGATTTTTCTCCCAAACCTTTTCTCCTCCTGAAAAAAACTATTCCATTGGAGACTGTGAACTATTGGCTATTAAGTTGGCACTTGAGGAGTGGAGACATCTTCTGGAAGGATCCCTTCAACCCATCACCATCTATACAGATCACAAAAATTTGTCTTATCTTCAATCCGCCAAGCGGCTAAATCCTCGCAAGGCTAGATGGTCGTTGTTTTTTGCCCGTTTCAACTTTCAAATCCATTTTCATCCCGCAGCCAAGACCCTTCCTCAGCACAACATCCCCCCTGAGTGTCTGATCTCTTCTTCTCCTGCTTCTCTGGTGCCTATCCCTCCCTTTGCTTTGCTAGCCACTGTGCTACTGGTTTGAAGATAATTGAGTTGCAGTAGTCACACAGGATTTTAGTAGTTTTGAGCCGGATAACTCACGGTTTAGTGGCTGCGGAAGATAAGGCTTCAGGCCTAGCTTGAATTGATGATTTGTGCTGAGATGTGCTTTCTCTGATAATCCGGAACTAAGAGAGAGAATTTAGTGGCAGCAGCCCCTTATATAATAAGAAGGCGGGACAAAGCTCAGGGGTTAGCCCTTCAGGAGATCCCATTATCATGGAGGGACTCTGGCTGAGGGGACTCCACACAAAAGGGACAGGACATGTCCTGTACCGGGACACCACATATATCCCCCTACTGCTTGAAAATGTATAATATACTGCTAAGTCTCTTACATTAGCGCATTGTTTTTACAGAGTAATATAAATGTGATTCTTTCTAAAGACACTTAGGCTTTGTCAAAACTTGTCACAGGAAAGCTAAAAAAAAAATCATCTGACTCAAAAAAATGTATAGAGAAAAAACATGACTCCCAAGATACAGATTCTCTGTATACTCATCTGTCCTAAAACAATATCAGGACATAATTTTAGATGACTGACTGTGTCACGCAAGACTTCCTTCCTCGGGAAAGCATTCCAAGCTTTATGGTGTTTAAAGGAACTTTTTTTGTGTGCTATGGAAGGAATGCTGAGTTAATGTAAGGCGCCTTGTGAGTAGGTTGGCAATGCTATTCTGCTATCCTCACCTTATTATCATGCTCTAAAATACGTGCAGTTTTAGGTTATTTTTACTACTTTTTCTTTTTTTTACCTAACCACCAAAACACAAATTTACACCAAAATCTGCACATATCCTATCCTGATATCCAACCTCATATCCTGTCCTCTTATCCCGACCTCATATCCCATCCTCATATCCTGTCCTCATATCCCATCTTCATATCCCTACCTCATATCTCATCCTCTTATACATTACCCATATCCCATCCTTGTATCCTGTCCTCATATCCCTAAAAGACCCAATCTCTGCAGACTGAGTTCTACCAAAAGCCCCATAGACTTGCATAGGATTTCAGACAAAAACCCCACCCTCACAAATGGGGGCAGTTAGGGTTGATTTAACTCTACATACTCACTCACACATACATACATACACCCACATACATACACCCACATACACACACACATACATACATACACACACACACATACATACATACATACAAACATACATAAACACACATACATACACACATACACACATACATACACACACATACATACACATACATACACACATTCATACATACACACACACATATACATACACACATACATACATACTTATACACACATACATACATACTTATACACACATACATACACACATACATACACTCACATACATACATACATACATACATACATACTTATACACACATACATACATACATACACACACACATACACACACACACACACACACACATACTTATACACACATACATACATACATACCCATTACCCATATCCCATCCTTGTATACTGACCTCTTATCCCTAAAAGACCCAATCTCTGCAGTCTGAGTTGTACCAAAAGCCCCATAGACTTGCATAGGATTTCAGACAAAAACCCCACCCTCACAAATGGGGGCAGTTAGGGTTGATTTAACTCTACATACTCACACATACATACATACATACATACACCCACATACATACACACACATACATACACACACACATACATACACCCACATACATACACACACACATACATACATACATACTTATACACACATACATACACCCACATACATACACCCACATACATACACACATACATACACACACACATACATACACACATACATAAACACACATACATACACACATACACACATACATACACACACACATACATACACACATATACATACATACACATACATACACATACACACATACATACACACACATACATACACATACACACATACATACATACACACATATACATACACACATACATACATACTTATACACACATACATACATACTTATACACACATACATATACACATACATACACCCACATACATACTTATACACACATACATACATACATACACACACACATACTTATACATACATACATACATACACACATACATACTTATACACACACACACACACACACATACTTATACATACATACATACACACACATACTTATACACACATACATACATACATACACACATACATACTTATACACACATACATACATACACACACACACATACTTATACATACATACATACACACATACATACTTATACACACACACACACACACACATACTTATACATACATACATACACACACACACACATACTTATACACACATACATACATACATACACACATACATACTTATACACACATACATACATACACACGTTGAGTTTTATAGCTGCCTTCTACAACCACTAGGGCTAGAGGACCCCTGTTTTCCTTATAAGTGACGGTCCCAGAAGTGGGATTTCCATTCATCAGACATTTATGGCACATTTCATGTATATTCCTGAAAAGCAAAACCTTCTAGCATACCTATACCAACCCAGGAATATCCTCAAAGGGACAAGCTTCATCACAGGCCCCAACAATGTTGAAGTGTGAGGCAAGAAGCTGTGGCCCAGGTGGCAGTATTACATCGTGCCTCAGGCAACAAATAGTGTAGATGTTTGTTTTTCTCTGAGAGGGTCCTGCATTCCCTCTGTTCACCATACTATGTACTAGGTGCTTAAGCATACACGTGTCGGTGTTTATACGGCATTGACATACCTTTCACTGCCTCCTCTTCTTCCTTCTATAAGAAGAGGCCGCCACAAGTTGTCTCACCCTTCTGCTGGCTGGCAATGGTCAGTCTCATGGTTCTCACAAGATGGTTGTTGGCTACATACCACTTTGAGGGGCGAGCGACTACAGAGGGACCCTAGGATTTTTACATTCCCACCCTTTTTTACAATTGTGGTGCCTATGGGAACTTACTCCTGTTTGATTTAATCTCCAATGTTTTTGGTTAGTAGGAATCCCTCTACAAAGGGAATATATGTTAGCTAAACTAGTGGGATAGCCTGGGGGTGTAGGGTATATTAGGTGTAGCTGTGCGGTAATAAAGGGTGTCTGATTAACCCTTTCTATTCGTGACGCCAGGGTGAGGGCTCCTCTGCAATGGTTGTCCTACTACCACCCTTCCCAAGAGTGATAGGGAGGTATGGAATAATTGAATGTCCACAACCGGAGAGTTTGCTGAAAACAGTCGGAACTTTTACTGAAGATTTTATGCAAGCTTCATAACCAGGCAAAGTCTCTCAGAGACTGACAGTGGTTGGGACCTTAAGCATTTTAGAGTCCGTAGACTGATATGCGCTGTTCTGCTGGATTTAGGGGATTTAGTTGAGGTCCAGCAGTCACGATAGCTTTAGCGGGGATTTAGTTTAGAACTCACAGTTTAATCGCCAGGTTTCAGGCCTAGCTTGTCTTTGAAAGTTGCGCAGATCCGTCCTAATAGTCCGGCATCCACGAGAGCAGCAACCCAAGAGAGCGATCATTGGCTACAGCTCCCTTATATGGGCAGGGGCTGGACTTAAGCTGATCCAATACTTCTGTCAATCATCTTTACAAAGGGTTATGGGTAAACATGTGACCCAAAGGTCCTCCAACATACCATAGAGGAATTAACATAGTCACATGACCGAAGGTCCTGCGACGCTACAAAGGTAAGTATACTAATATGCATCATATTAAACTTATACATTATTAAATATGTACACATAAACATTATAAAATTAGAGAAGGAGGAGGCGACTAGGGGCTGTCTCACCAGGGGGACCCTACCTGAACGTAGTAACTCTGACTTTGGGGACCACCATACAAGGTACGGTATGCAATACGGTACCGGGACACCACACTAGGCAATAGCAGGGTGACCACAATGGTCATGGAAAGGTTGGGACACAACTTGGGACCATAAAAGTCTAGGCTATTGGGCACACAGTTTGATCCTTGTGTTAGGCATTCCTCTCTTCCATGTATACCCCTGATCTTTCCATATTAACAACTAGCAGAGTACCCGATGTTGCCCGGTCTTCCTACCTAAACCTTGTGGGAGTAGAAAAGCAGCAATAACGCTCTACCTCCTTCGTATCTCATCCTCATATCCCAACGTCATATCCTGTCTTCATGTCTCACCTTCATATCCAGACCTCATATCCCAAACTCATATACCCTCCCCATATGCCTTCCTCATATCCCGTCCTCATATTCCAACCTCATATCGCAACTACATATACCAACCTTATATCCTATTATGTCCTCATATCCCGACTTCATTTCTTGACCTAATATCCCTTCCCATATTCTCTGCACCTGCCTGCCCGACAGTTAAATCATACTTTACCATCACATTGGTCCGGAACAGGATGTTTAATTGTCTCTGCAGCCTGAGAGTAATGCGATTAGAAGATGTACCGGAAATCACGTATACTTGCATAGGACTTCACACGAATACCCCATATTTGCAAATGGAGGTGGGTTAGGGTTATTTACATATCTTGTATTTTTAGTTGACATTTAGGTAAAATGTGTACCAAGTTTCCTCAAAATATATACAGCCATTAGGAAGTTATGCTGGATCATACATACAGTGATCCCTCAACTTACAATGGCCTCAACATACAATAGTTTCAACATACAATGGTCTTTTCTGGACCATCGTAACTTGAAGCCAGACTCAACATACAATGCTACGGACATTCCAGATCTGTGAAAAGTGTCACAACTGGAGGAACTGACCAATCAGAATGGGCATTTTACTGGCAAATCACCTCTATTACTGAAGTACATGCACTGACTGGCTGTCTTGTAGCGCCCCCTACAGTACAGGAAGGAACTACAAGTTCTGTACTACTCCTTACCTGTGCCAGGGTTAGCTGCTCCTATGGACACCAAGTAAGGGCGGCTCCATTTGGGACACAGTGTGTACTGTATAGGACCCTGAAGAAGCTCCTGTACCCTACATAAAACATTGTTTCCCCAACCAGGGTGCCTCCAGTTGTTGCAAAACTACAACTCCCAGCATGCCTGGACCGCCAACGGCTGTCCGGGCATGCTGGGAGTTGTAGTTTTGCAACAGCTGCAGGCACCGTGGTTGGGAAACACTGACATAGACAGTGATTACAGCTCCCAGCAGCTCTTTATTACTTTTATATGTAAGGATTTGCTTTATCTATATCAGTTATCTACTTATTTTTCTTTAATCCTCACCTTTTCCTATTTTTGGATGACATTTTGCTGGCTTCAGAACCAATTACCAGCTTTCCATAGAGTTATGGTCTCAACAT
The DNA here is from genome assembly GCF_029499605.1 of Hyla sarda. Classification (NCBI taxonomy): domain Eukaryota; kingdom Metazoa; phylum Chordata; class Amphibia; order Anura; family Hylidae; genus Hyla; species Hyla sarda. The sequence goes on along the minus strand of NC_079195.1, from coordinate 210,020,478 downwards.
ACAATGGTTTCAACATACAATGGTCGTCCTGGAACCAATTAATATTGTAACTTGAGGGACCACTGTACATATATATATACACACATGTTGAGTTTTACATAGATAGATTGGAAAGAGCGGCACTAGCAGTATCCAAAATTCATTACAACAGAGTTTTGAAACCAGCGTGCCTCCAGCTGTTGCAAAACAACAACTCTCAGCACGCTTAAACAGCAGAAGGCTGGGGGTTGTAGTTTTGCAACAGCTGGAGGCACACTGGTTGTGAAACACTACATTACATGTACGTTCTTTTTTTAGCTTTACCACCCCCCCTTTAGTACTATATACTTACTACCCACGTACCACAATCAGTACATTTGTAAGGGACCCCCTTAGCCTTAGATATGATCTGGAAGCCACATAATACTCAATAAATATTATTTCCAAATACTTATATTTCCGTCCATGAGCACAGATGTGACTGTAAAGTGATGGCGTCTGACGTCTTGACACACGGTCTATATAACCAGCTGGAAGCTCGTACTGACACATTGTTGGATAGGAGCTCACAGCAACCAGACGGTTGTCACCAATACACAAGCCAAAGGGAGAACGATAGAAAATAACGCCACGTTGACAACCGAAGAAGAACGAGACAAAGATTGGTATTCAAATCCAACAATTCATATTGTGTTTTACTATACAACTAGAACAGGGGCAAAAATAAGAGTTGGTACCCAAGGTCCTAAGGCGCTCGGTACCAACAAACACTATACGTTGGTATAAAAAAGATTTAGGAATGTTTGGCATACTGTTGAGAAACGGTGAGCAAGTTTGGTTGGCATTGATCATTAAAGGAAATCTGTCCTCAGTTTCACCTGCACTAACATGTCGGTACAGACAGATAGTTAAGGTGACACTGATGACGACCATAATTACCTGGTCCCGTTTCGTGTTCTAGTTCTCCAGCCATCTTCCGCCGTAACTTCCATTCTGGGGCCGACTCAGCATGGGCGGAGCATCATGAGCTCCGCCCATGCTCCAAGTCGGCCCCGAAACGAAAGATACAGCTGAAGATTGCTGGAGAACCACAACACGGAGCGGGGACAGGTAAGTTTGTCATCAGTATCACCTGTACTATCTGTCTGTACCGACATGTAAGTGCAGGTGAAACTCATGACAGATTTCCTTTAAAGGGTACCTCTCATCAAAAAAAACTTTTGATATATTATAGATTAATGTATGCAGAATAACTTTACAATTGCATGTTATTAAAAAATATGCTTCTTTCTATTTAATTTTCCACTTTGAAGAAATGACCACTAGGGGTCTCCCTACCAGTCCTGGCAGCAAGCATTTCAGACTCATGCTGGAGTCCTAAACACTACGAGCTGCCAGTCTGCTTTGTTCACAAAGGAGAACACTCAGAGCTGCCAGCCTGCTTTGTTCACAGCCTGTTTGGCTGTGAACAAAGCAGGCTGGCAGCTCTGAGTGTTTAGGACTCCGGCATGAGTCAGTAATGCTTGCTGACAGGAATGATCGGGAAAAATACAATAGAAAGAAGCATATTTTTCATTAACATGCTATTGGAAAGTTATTCAACATTCATTAATCTAAAATATATCAAAAGTTTATTTGATGAGAGGTACCCTTTAAGGAAGTGTGATGGCCCAGTCCAGGAGTTGCTCTCCTGTACCCTTTCTGTCCTGTGTGGCGGACTCTATTTCAGTGTCCTCTGGGTCCACCTGCATGCTATGTACCCTAAATGGTTAACACTTAGTGCCGTATGTTATTTATTCTTTTGTCTTTCTGATGTTCATACGCCTTTAAGTGTTGTTACCAAGTCCTGTGTAACCAGGGAAGGTGTCAGTGACCAGGTGACTTGTGGGTGACCTATGGGAGTCCTCCAAAGTGCTCCCTTATAAACCAAGGGAGGAGCTAGATAGAGCAGTTTTAGACCTTGCTGAGGAGCAGTACAGTCAAGACCTGAGAGTGTCTGGTGTCCTAAGGGAGACCTAGGCCTAACCACGCAGCCGCGCTTCAATCACCAAGTGCCCCTTCAGGTGAACGTCAAAGCCTGGTAAAGCTACCACAGGGGTGAAATCTAGTCAGTCATAGTCCAGTCAGTCAAGTCTGCTATAAAGTCAGCGTGGGTCTGCATTATTCAGTCCAAGTCCAATTACGTCCAAGTCCGATTACGATTTTTTAATAGACATCATTTACAAATCAATTTAACTTTCTGGCACCAGTTGATTTGAAAATAAATAATTAAATAGTTTTCCACCGGAGTACCCCTTTAATGTGTCAAAAGGAAGACAAATCCTGAGTCAGCTGACGTCCTGTGAAGGACAGGATGACATCATCACCTACCAGATCCCCTCTTAGCAGCTCACAGACTGATTCCCTCCCCACCCAGATAGTAGTTATACACCTCCACTCCAGCTCTATCTGTATACTGCTACTGACCAAAGTGCTTCTTTAACCCCTTAACGACGAAGGACGTATATTTACATCCTCCGCTGGCTCCCGCGATATGCGTCATATCGGGTTGGTCCCGGCGGCTAATACAGGACATCACCGATCGCGGTGATGCCCTGTATTGACCCTTCAGACGTGGCAATCAAAGTTGACTGCCGCGTCTGAAGTGAAAGTATCCCGGCTGCTCAGTCAGGCTGTTCGGGACCGCCGCGGTGAAATCGCGGCGTCCCGAACAGCTTACAGGACACCGGGAGGGACCTTACCTGCCTCCTCGGTGTCCGATCGGCGAATGACTGCTCCGTGCCTGAGATCCAGGCAGGAGCAGTCAAGCGCCGATAAGGCTGGGTCCACACTACGTTTTCTCCCATACGGGAGCGCATACGACAGGGGGAGCTAAAATCTCGCGCTCCCGTATGTCACCGTATGCGCTCCCGTATGTCATTCATTTCAATGAGCCGACCGGAGTGAAACGGAGTGAATGCGCTTTTACAACCGGACCTAAAACCGTGGTTGACCACAGTTTTAGGTCCGGTTGTAAAAGCGCATACGGCGCAAAAATGAGCCGACCGGACCGAACGTTTCACTCCGGTCGGCTCATTGAAATGAATGACATACGGGAGCGCATACGGTGACATACGGGAGCGCGAGGTTTTAGCTCCCCCCTGCCGTATGCGCTCCCATATGGGACAAAACGTAGTGTGAACCCAGCCTTACACTGATCACAGGCGTGTTAATACACGCCAGTGATCTGTGTAAAAGATCAGTATGTGCAGTGTTATAGGTCCCTATGGGACCTATAACATTGCATAAAAAAAGTGTTAATAAAGATCATTTAACCCCCTCCCTAACAAAAGTTTGAATCACCCCCCTTTTCCCATAAAAAAATAAAACAGTGTAAATAAAAATAAACATATGTGGTATCGCCGCGTGCGTAAATGTCTGAACTATAAAAATATATTGTTAATTAAACCGCATGGTCAATGGCGTACACGTAAAAAAATTCCAAAGTCCCAAAAAGCGTATTTTTGGTCACTTTTTATACCATTAAAAAATTAATAAAAAGTGATTAAAAAGTCTGATCAAAACAAAAATGGTACCGATAAAAATGTCAGATCATGGCGCAATAAATAAGCCCTCATACCTCCCTGTATATGGAAAAATAAAAAGTTATTGGGGTCAGAAGATCACATTTTTAAACGTATAAATTTTCCTGCATGTAGTTTTATCGAAATATGCACTGCGTAGAAACGGAAGCCCCCAAAAGTTACGAAATTGTGTTTTTTCTACGATTTTGTCACACAATGATTTTTTTTCCGCTTTGCCGTGGATTTTTGGGTAAATTGACTAATGTCACTGCAAAGTAGAATTGGCGACACAAAAAATAAGCCATAATATGGATTTTTAGGTGGAAAATTGAAAGGGTTATGATTTTTAAAAGTTGAGGAGGGAAAAAAAGAAAATACAAAAACTGAAAAACCCTGCGTCCTTAAAGGGTACCTCTCATCAAATAAACTTTTGATATATTTTAGATTAATGAATGTTGAATAACTTTCCAATAGCATGTTAATGAAAAATATGCTTCTTTCTATTGTATTTTTCCCGATCAGTCCTGTCAGCAAGCATTTCTGACTCATGATGAAGTCCTAAACACTCAGAGCTGCCAGCCTGCTTTGTTCACAGCCAAACAGGCTGTGAACAAAGCAGGCTGGCAGCTCTGAGTGTTCTCCTTTGTGAACAAAGCAGACTGGCAGCTCGTAGTGTTTAGGACTCCAGCACGAGTCTGAAATGCTTGCTGCCAGGACTGGTAGGGAGACCCCTAGTGGTCATTTCTTCAAAGTGGAAAATTAAATAGAAAGAAGCATATTTTTTAATAACATGCAATTGAAAAGTTATTCTGCATACATTAATCTATAATATATCAAAAGTTTTTTTTGATGGGAGGTACCCTTTAAGGCGTTAATGATTATTGTGTAAGGCTAGCAAGTATTATTATAGGGTCCAGGAAAAGCAGTTACTGCAGGAGGCCCATAGGTCACTAAGGAACAGCAGGTTTATGTACAGGCAGTAAGGAAGCATTTGTATACTACGAGCTTCCATAGAAATGACATATTGTGCAAGTGTGTAACTAGACTTGGATAGTCTGTTGGTCCCCAGCTGTTGTGAAACTACTATTCACAGCACCCACTGGATAGTATAACATGGCCTGGTGCTGTACAACAGCTGTAAAGAGACAGGTGGTTATCTATACAGTACAATGAAAAATAGTTCCGCTTCTACTGCTGGTTGTAAAGTACCGCTGTACAGTCCTGTGCTTGTCTAAGGCCTCTTGTAGTATCTAGAACAGAAGGAATGCACTTGCTGTTTGGGAGCCAGACAGATGTATGTGATCAGTCGGAGCAGATCGCCATATTTCACTTTATTCTGCATATTTCCTGCAAAGCCTTGGACTTGTCCCAGACTCCGAGAGGAGATTTTCTTCCCTCCAGTCAGAGAGATGATTTTGGATATGGTTGCTGTAAAGTGGGATATACTGTAGGGAAATTGATTCCAGCACAGGGAACATAGCTGATCCAGAGAGATTGTTGGATGAAGTCTGGAAGGATTTTATTCCTATTATGAAATAATCCCGGACCGGCGTTCATGAGATATTTTTTTCCATTTTCAGAATTAATAAAAGAAGAATTAGTAGAAGTTATTGGGGTAGATTGTGTTGTGTGATCCATTACCGAGGTGTCGTTTGATGTTCCTAGGACTTGTCCCAGATAAGCCCATTTATGACAGGTAGTTCTGAGCCATAAAAGTTCATTCGTTCAGATTTTTATGTCAGGGGTCAAGTCCTGGGGAAAAAAGTGTGGGAACTCACCCAAGGCTGGTCCTGCAGGACTCCCCTTAATGGGAACAGCGTTCCTGCTGTGGAAAAGTGCAGGAACTCAGTTCCCATGCGTTCCTGCAGGACTTGAGACCTGCTCTACATGCAATTTTATAGATGGTAGGAGAATACTTTTAAGGTGGCAGTGAGTCACATAACTGAGATGTCCGCACCATGGCCCAGTTACGTCTGTGAACTTTCCACCACCTCATAACCTTGTCGATCCCTTACAATTAAGAAGTACCTCTCATGATCTTGTTAAAATTTATAATCCTCTCAGTTTACCGGCCCCCATCAGGATAAACCACCCCCTGCCTTTATTTTTATAATTTTTTAGTTTTCTACCTTGATATTGCTCTGTATTTTCTGCTCAGTCTCGATCGGATTCACAGACTGGGAAGGGGCGTTCCCCAGCAGTCGTGACATCATCTGAAGCCATACAGGGGAGAACTTCCTCCCTCACTCTGCTACATACAGCCCAGAGCAGTGCAGTGCGAGATGAGCTATGATTGGCCAAGGCTGGCCAAGTCCATGCAAGAGATGGGAGGAAATGTGCTCTGGACAAGTAGGGAGACACCTAGTGGCAGTTTTTTTTTTTAAACACAAATCATAGAGAACTTAATTTTTTTTTAAACAAAGTACATTAGAAAGATTTTTTTATTTACCATAAGGAGAGCAATAGCAAAAATTAGTTTTATTGAGAGTGCTCATTTAAATAAAGCAGGCCATACACATTCAATAGCTGTTGACCAAACACTTGTTCAGCTTACAGATATATCTCCTGATTCCTCCATAATTCCTTCTATTGGGAGAGGAGAGAAAGCTGCAACCAGACATCTTTTTGAAGAGAGAACATAAGGATGGGACACTGAGAATTATTATTATTTTTTTTAGATCTATTTAATCTCATGACTACCGGTATGACATGTAGACAGTTCTCATGCATAGGCCCATGTTCGCCTAGAAAGGGATTATATACCAAGAAATGGCAAATTAACCGCAGTCTTATGGAATTCTCAGCTGACTGGTCCTGAACATATCTGGAATACCAGTTGACAAGATTGCTGTCTACAATATTGTGCAATTAAAAGAAAAATAAATAAATGATAGAAAAAAATATATATAAATTAAAAAGAAAAGTTTGTATATTGCAATAGTTCTTTTACCTATGGGGCCCATAACAGATGTGCAGAAATATATATATATATATATATATATATATATTTATACAGCAATCTTGACAGTCTAGATATACAGACACTTTACAGTGTTACGTTTCAACTATTACAGGTTTTTGAATCGGGGAACAGGAGCCCCAGGAGCCAACGGCTGTCCGGGCATGCTTCTAGTTGTAGTTTTGCAAAAGCTGGAGGCGCCCTGGTTGGGAAACACTGGTATAGTATACGGTGCAACATTTCGGGAGTTAGAGGATTGGTTGGATAAATACCGGCAGGGTGGCCTAAATACCGTCTGTGCCAGTATAATACCGGCCAGGTGGCAACACTACAACTGACCAGCAAGCAGCAGGATGGGTAATACAGATACAAGATACGTCTCTTGGCCATTTTTTAATAGAAAGCGATTGGAGCCAAGTACATTAAAACGCTCAGACTACATCCTGCTTAGATTTACTGCATTAAGCAAATTATATCATGCTCTGAAAAGGATGTGGTTTGGCCTTTAGCATCTGCTCTTTGCGGAGGACAGAAAGTTCCCATCAACAGCATGGATCTCAAGGAATGTATGATTTTATTAGTGGAGGGCCAGGGACTCAGAGACCCTGTATTTCTCACTATAATCTGTATTTCACGCAGTTGTACATACTGTACACGGGGATCATGGTTAGTGTATGGTTACGTCTCATCATGAAGAATGTCTTATGAGCATAGAGCAGTGCATAGCTATTGGGAACAACTCTACTATTCTTTCAGAAGGTAGAAGGGAAACCCTAAAAGAGCATTTCCCCCTAAATTAAAGGTACTCCGGTGGAAAACTTTATTATTATTTTTTTTTTTATTAACTTGTGCCAGAAAGTTAAACAGATTTGTAAATTACTTCTATTAAAAAATCTTAATCCTTTCAGTACTTATTAGCAGCTGTATGCTACAGAGGAAATTCTTTACTTTTTGAATTTCTTTTTTGTCTTGTCCACAGTGCTCTCTGCTGACACCTCTGTCCGAGTCAGGAACTGTCTAGAGTAGCATAGGTTTGCTATGGGGATTTTCTCCTGCTCTGGACAGTTCCCGATACAGGCATCAGGTGTCAGCAGAGAGCACTGGACAAGACAAAAAAGAAATTGAAAAATAAGGATTTTCCTTTGTAGCATACAGCTGCTAAAAAGTACTGAAAGGATTAAGATTTTTTAATAGAAGTAATTTACAAATCTGTTTAACTTTCTGGCACCAGTTCATTTAAAATAAAAATTAAAAGTTTTCCACCAGAGTACCCCTTTAATTTTCTGGAAATAAAATTCACCAATTTATTTATATATTTTTTTCAATCTTATTTTTCTAGAATTTTTCCAAAAAATGTTTTTTGCATAACTGTTTATTTAAAGGATTTTGTATTTTAAAATTTTTATATATCAAACATATGTGAAACACGTGAATCTGAAGGGTAAGTCAGACAAGGGATAATGGTAACAGAGGATGAAAGTGACACGCAGGCCGCGGAATAGCCAAATTCGCTGAGTAGTAGCCAGTTTGTTTTTAAATACTATATTTGTCCATTTCTAACTCACTGTTGCTATTTGTAGGAAAGCTTTTTTTCGGCAGACTCCTGATGTCTGCTTACTTCAGGGCTTCTTAAACTTGGTGCCGTGACACATTAGAGTGTTGGCGGCAGTCCCTAGGTGTGTCGGATTTGGTCCTGCAGCAGTAGCCGCCGCCGCTGGTCACTGTTCTTAGGTGGCGAGTGGCCACGGCCCGTGCTGCTGATCCAGAACCGTGGCATCGGTGGCTGACGGTACTGATGAGTGACGCCCCTGATGTCACGCCGAGGAGCGGAGCAGATAGACGTCACTCATCAGTGCCACGCAGGAAGTATGGGGTTGGGGAATGAAGTGGTAGACATGTACTTGTGGTGTCTGGGAGAGTAAACGGTGACTGGGGTGTTGCAGTGGTATTGCAGGGTCTGGTGGAATTAACCCTTAGATGTCGTGATGCCAGGGTGAGGTTTCCTTAGTGTTAATGATCCTACCGCCAACCGGCCCAGAAACGGAAGGGAAAATAACGAAACCACAGCAGATTTTATGAATAAACTGAAGAAACTTTACTTGCTGATTTTATGCAACGGTATTGAACATAACAGTCTTTCAAGAGTGAACCGGGATACAGGTTCCTCACAGGTTTGCTGGGACTTGGAAGCAATGAGCTTTTGATGCTAACCACTGTGCTACTAATTATAATATTTGAGCTTGTAGTAGTCACACAGGATTTGATAGATTGAGCTTTTGGTAACTCACGGTTTAGTGGCTGCAGATGCTTAGGCCTTGGCCTAGCTGACTTAAATTGATGCTGATGAGATGATGAGATGTGCTTGGCTTGATAATCCAGAACTAAGCAAGGAATTGATTGACTACAGCGTTTTATATAATAAGGGGCTGGACTAAGCTCATTGGTTGGCAAACCTGTAAGTCCTGACCCAGTGAACTCTGGGTACATCACATGACCTTATAAGGTCCTTAAACCATGGTACAACCTAATTAAAGGCACGTGACCTGCTAAGGTCCTATACATAGATATTTCCTATATACATATATATATATATATATATATATATATATATATATACATTAAATATCAGATTTATATGAGGTGACTAGGGGTAAACCCTACAGGAGAGCCCTATGAGAATGGAGAGACTCTGGCTGAGGGGACTTTAGACAGGGACAGGACCAAGTCCTGTACCGGAGCACCACATGATCAAACCAGGGAATTAAGTTACACGGGAAGGGACAAGGGGGGCAATGAAGTGGCACGGGGTGATAAATGGGGGTAAGGAAGTGGGGACAGGGGGCAATGAAGTGGCACGGGGTGATAAATGGGGGTAATGAAGTAGCACGGTGGGATCAGGGGGGAGATTAAGTGACACAGGGGTATTGAAGGGGTTGATGAAATGACACAGGGGGTGATCAAGGGGAGGAAGTAGCACGGGGGGATAAGGGGGTTAATGAAATGGCACGGGGGTGGCAGCTACATTTGTTATGCTGATACGGGATAATGGTATCACATGCGTCGTAGGACACGTGTCTCGATAAGTGCAATTGTGCAGATCCCCCTTAACCACTAAAGGACATGTGATGTAAGTGTACATCATGGTGCCCTGGTACTAAGTACAACATGACGTATATTTACAGCTGTCCGGATATGCTGAGAGTTGTAGTTTTGCAACAGTTGTGGGACCACAGTTGTGAGACCACTGCCTTAAAGGGGTATTCCAGGCAAAAACTTTTTTGGGAGGACCACAGTTGTGAGACCACTGCCTTAAAGGGGTATTCCAGGCAAAAACTTTTTTTTATATATCAACTGGCTCCAGAAAGTTAAACAGATTTGTAAATTACTTCTATTAAAAAATCTTAATCCTTCCAATAGTTATTAGCTTCTGAAGTTTTCTGTCTAACTGCTCATTGATGATGTCACGTCCCGGGAGCTGTGCAGTTCCTATGGGGATATTTTCCCATCATGCACAGAGAGCAGTTAGACAGAAAACAACAACTCAACTTCAGAAGCTAATAACTATTGGAAGGATTAAGATTTTTTAATCAAAGCAATTTACAAATCTGTTTAACTTTCCAGAGCCAGTTATTATATATAAAAAAAAAGTTTTGGCCTGGAATACCCCTTTAACATGGACAGTCCATTGATTTCATTGGTGTATGTGTAATATCTCATTTCTCCTGTGGTGGCGCTGCCACAGAATGTAACACTTTCTATGCTCGATCATTAGTGGTTTCTGCATGGGACATCCTGTCATCACCTTTTCATCTTGTACAAAGTAGACAACCCCTTTTAGGGACTTAAACTTCCTTTTGTTTTTGATGTAGAGTAAAATATTCTTTAATGGCTGACTTATAACTTGGATGTCCCAGAGAATATATTTGTTATTCTGAAACCATAGCATTCCCTAGAGAAGGGTCTCCTGGGTATTAAAATAATGTTAAGCACCAATTATGATAAGAAAGTTTGTTGTTGGACGGTCTGGCGACAGAAGAATGTCGGAGATTTACTTTTCTCATGGAAACAAATATATCTGAAAAAAAAAAAAGTTTCCATCGGAAAACTCTACCCGAAATATTGCATTTAGTGAGGCCTGGGAACAAATTCTGCATCTGTTACCATTCATTAGTATTATTTTAGACAACCAATTAATGCTCAGTGTTCTCTTGGGAAGTTTTCAGCCTTTTTTGTGTCAATAAAGTTTAATAATTGTATAATTGCAGTGTCCTGATACCGTCTCCCAGCTGCCAAAGAGTTAAAGGAATAGTCCTAGGGGATAGTGGATAAGTAGCTGATTGCAGGGGGTCCAACCACTGGGACCCCTTGAGATCTCCAGAACAGGACCCCGTATGGCTCAGTGAGGAGCACACGTCATCTACCGCTGCACGACACGCGCTCCATTCATTTCTATGGGAGCGCCGATGATGCCTGAATACTGGACTCGGGTCTCTGCGGAGCTCCTATAGAAAATCAATGTAGTGCGTGCAGTCTACTGCACTCACCTCCCGTCCCGGAAAATCGTGGGGGTCCCAGTGGTTGTACTTATCACCTATCCTGTAGATATGGGATTAGTGAATTTTGGCTGCAGTACCCCTTTAAGTATGCATGGGATAGGCATAAAGCTATCCTTCATATAAGACAGGGCCAGGGACTATTCATAGTATTTACAATATTGGGCAGACCAGATGGGCCGTATGGTTCAATGTTCACATTTTATGTTATTAGTTTTAGGCCTAGTGGCCAGAATGAAAACTGCAAGATTTCAAGACTATTATAAAACATAGAAATGAAAGTAACAATAAAAAAATAAATAAAATGGTTAAATAGGCCTTGTTATTTGGACATAGGCATTAAATAGGCATTATTATGTGGACATAGGCATTAAATGGGCATTGTTATTTGGACATAGGCATTAAATAGGCATTATTATGTGGACATAGGCATTAAATAGGCATTGTTATTTGGACATCGGCATTAAATAGGCATTATTATTTGGACATAGGCATTAAATAGGCCTTGTTATTTGGACATAGGCATTAAATAGGCATTATTATTTGGACATAGGCATTAAATAGGCATTGTTATTTGGACATAGGCATTAAATAGACATTGTTATTTGGACATAGGCATTAAATAGGCCTTGTTATTTGGACATAGGCATTAAATAGGCATTATTATTTGGACATAGGCATTAAATAGGCATTGTTATTTGGACATAGGCATTAAATAGGCATTGTTATTTGGACATAGGCATTAAATAGGCCTTGTTATTTGGACATAGGCATTAAATAGGCCTTGTTATTTGGACATAGGCATTAAATAGGCATTGTTATTTGGACATAGGCATTAAATAGGCCTTGTTATTTGGACATAGGCATTAAATAGGCATTGTTATTTGGACATAGGCATTAAATAGGCATTGTTATTTGGACGTAGGCATTAAATAGGCATTGTTATTTGGACATAGGCATTAAATAGGCATTGTTATTTGGACGTAGGCATTAAATAGGCATTGTTATTTGGACATAGGCATTAAATAGGCATTGTTATTTGGACGTAGGCATTAAATAGGCATTGTTATTTGGACATAGGCATTAAATAGGCATTGTTATTTGGACATAGGCATTAAATAGGCATTGTTATTTGGACATAGGCATTAAATAGGCATTATTATTTGGACGTAGGCATTAAATAGGCATTGTTATTTGGACATAGGCATTAAATAGGCATTGTTATTTGGACATAGGCATTAAATAGGCATTGTTATTTGGACATAGGCATTAAATAGGCATTGTTATTTGGACATAGGCATTAAATAGGCATTGTTATTTGGACATAGGCATTAAATAGGCATTGTTATTTGGACATATGCATTAAATAGGCATTATTATTTGGACATAGGCATTACATAGGCATTATTATTTGGACATAGGCATTAAATAGGCATTGTTATTTGGACATATGCATTAAATAGGCCTTGTTATTTGGACATAGGCATTAAATAGGCATTGTTATTTGGACATAGGCATTAAATAGACATTGTTATTTGGACATAGGCATTAAATAGGCATTGTTATTTGGACATAGGCATTAAATAGGCATTATTATTTGGACATAGGCATTAAATAGGCATTGTTATTTGGACATAGGCATTAAATAGGCCTTGTTATTTGGACATAGGCATTAAATAGGCATTGTTATTTGGACATAGGCATTAAATAGGCATTATTATTTGGACATAGGCATGAAATAGGCCTTGTTATTTGGACATAGGCATTAAAAACAGCATTGTTATAGCTCAATAGTACAAGCGGAGAATATAAGAAACGTATAATACCTGTATATCTATATTAGACTGCTTTTTTCTCCTGTTATTAATACTCCCCTCCTGCTGCTAAACTATCTACTCTAAGGGTACATTCAGATGAGCGGATTTTCGCAGCGTATTTCGTTGCGGATCTGGCGCTGAAGGACCCTCTGTATTCTGCTTTTACATGTGCCTGCTCGGAGCGGTAATATGCCGCTACGAGCAGACACACTGTGATGTGTGGCGCCGTGTGCATGCGCAGTATACTCGCACATCGCGGCAGCTCATTGAGCAGGGGGAGTGGCCGCGATGCGTGCGAGAACACCGGCGTATTGCCGCTCCGAGCAGGCACATGTAAAGGCAGCATATAGAGGTCCTTCAGCGGCGGATCTGCAGCGTAAAATACACTGCAAATAAGCTCATGTGAACGTACCCTAAAAAATTAGCTCAGCTTTGTCCTGTGTCTGCAAGACAAACAACACAAGTCTATGGAGGGGAAAGGAGGGAGCTTCAGACAAGCAATACAATTCTATAGAACGAGGAGAAGGAAACTCAAGACAAATAATAAAAGTCTATGGAGGGGGGAGGATGAAGCTCTGTCCACCAGCTCTGGGAGATCTGCAAACTACAGATGAAGCCTGCAGAGCAGAAATCTGCTGAAACATACAGTACAGTACATACCATGTACAACTTATATAATAGGCAGATATAGTGATGCTCCTCATGTACAAGCACAGGGAAACTTATCCTGAAAAGTCACCGGAAATAACAGCTATGCCTCGACATAAAAACCTACATATAAACAATAGGTAATTCCCTGGGGAGACAATCCCTTTATGTACAGTATCCTGCTCATTTTTAAAGCACAGGATTTGAAGCTGAAGATTTTATGCTGCAGATTTCAATTTAAACTAAATGACTGAACACAGCTATAAATCTGCAACATCGAATATCGCTCATCAAATATGCGCAGGATACTGTACGTATGAATACACCCTTAAAGGGGTACTCCAGCGCTAAGACATCTTATCCCCTATCCAAAGGATAGGGGATAAGATGCCTGATCGCGGGGGTCCCGCCGCTGGGGACCCTCGTGATCTTGCACGCCGCACCCCATTCTAATACGTCCCCGGAGCATGTTCGCTCCGGGTCTGATTACTGGCGATGGGGGCCGGAGCATTGTGACGCCACGGCCCCGCCCCCGTGTGACGTCACGCTCCGCCCCCTCAATGCAAGCCTATGGGAGGGGGCGTGACGTATATTTGAAAGATTTTTTATTTACCATAAGTAGTGCAATAGCAAAAATGAGTTTCAATTTATGCAATGAATCGGGTGCTGGGATTCGACCCATTAATCAGATATTGGTAACCTATCCTGAACATAGGAAATCATTGATACGGTCTTGGGAACCTCCTTTCTTTCACTGGTTAGATGAGAATAAGGCGCTGCTTAAAGTTTTTATTATTCTATTGCATATTTTAATGAACAATCTATCCTCAGATCATAGGACGGGATGGGGGGGGGGGGGGATGTGCTCCCTCTGACTCATTCTCATTATCCTTTGTGTATTTGTAGACAAATGTAATGATATAGTGTAATGGGTGGTGGCCCCAGCCTCCCTGCGCCCTCGGGCCTCTTCACAAGCTCCAGTGTTATTGATCTGCTGTCCGCACACAGCACTTGTCCTCAGATAGTCGGGTCATAGATAATACTATTAGCTATTGAAGTGCTAACAAGATAAAGTTTGGAGCCTGACACAGGGTCTTGGCTGGTGTCTGGTATCACACTCTTGTACCACATAGTATTTGGCTTTATTAGGATAGCATGTAGCATGGTGGTCTCAAAACTGTAGACCTCCATATGGTGCGAAACGACAACTCCCGGCATAACCGGACAGCCAACGGCTATCTATCCTAATGCTGGGAGTTGTCGTTTTGCACCATATGGAGGTCCACAGTTTTGAGACCACCATGCTACATGCTATCCTAATGCTGGGAGTTATCGTTTTGCACCATATGGAGGTCCACAGTTTTGAGACCACCATGCTACATGCTATCCTAATGCTGGGAGTTGTCGTTTTGTACCATATGGATGTCCACAGTTTTGAGTCCACCATGCTACATGCTATCCTAATGCTGGGAGTTGTCGTTTTGCACCATATGGAGGTCCACAGTTTTGAAACCACCATGCTACATGCTATCCTAATGCTGGAAGTTGGCGTTTTGCACCATATGGAGGTCCACAGTTTTGAGACCACCATGCTACATGCTATCCTAATGCTGGGAGTTGTTGTTTTGCACCATATGGAGGTCCACAGTTTTGAGACCACCATGCTACATGCTATCCTAATGCTGGGAGTTGTCGTTTTGCCTAGCATGTACCATACACTCACTGACCACTTTATTAGGTTCACCTTGCTAGTACAGGGTCAGACCCCCTTTGCCTTCATTGTTCCTGGCATACTTTCTGCTGGAAACTAAGCAGGGACATGCACACAAAGACTAGAAAGGGGACTTGAGCCTCTGCCCTTTTCATGCCCCTCTCTCAGGTGCCCTTTTTTTGGTTTAGTATGTGGGCACTGTGATATGTTAATAAAATATTATATGTGCAGGGCCAACTCAACTTCCTCTGGAGCATACAGCAGCTGATAAGTACTGGAAGGGTTAAGATTTTTAAATACATTTAATTTACAAATCTGTATAACTTCTGGTACCAGTTTATTAGAATTTTTTTCCACCGGCTTATCCCTTTAAGGGAGAAGTATCATGCAGAAGAATTTATCCCCTATCCACAGTAAAGGGGATAAGTATGAGATTATGGGGGGGGGGGGGGGGGGTGGTGTCCGACCTGTGGTACCCTCTGTGATCTCCTGCACGGGACCCCAGCTCTTCCCAGGAACGGAGCATGTAAATCCCTGTACGATGCGGCGACCGACACTCTCCTTACATGTATCTCTATGGGAGAGTCGGAGATAGACGAACACTGTTTCTGGCTCTCCCATTGAGATACATAGAGGAGGTGTGTCGGCCGGCGCTTAGTGCGGGGGTCTACATGCCCCGTTCCTGGGGAGAGTCCGGGGCCCTAGCAGGAGACTGCATAATGGTTCTGCTTTAATCACGGCCCTGCATGTATGTGTGTGGGGGTGGGGGTGGGGGGGGTAGCGGTGAGTGTACGTGTGTGTGTGTGTGCGTATATATATATTTATTCCCACACCAGTGTTCCCCCTACCAGGGTGTCTCCAGCTGTTGCAAAACTACAACTTCCAACATGCCCAGGCAGCCTTTGGCCTGGATGTTGTAGTTTTGAAACACTGATATATACATCATGCATGTGGGGGGGGGGGGGGGGGGGGTTATTATGGCCGGACCCCACAGGATTCCATACTGGGCAGACCGGAGGCCATCAGCTAGGGGGGACTGAGGGGGCAGTGTGTGTAGAAGGTGACAGTGAGAGTATGGGTATAGAACATGGCGGTGGGCAGGTCATATTAGTACAGTTAGAGCAATTTGGTATGGGTGGGTATATTGGTATGGGTGTTATATACCTTGTGGGGGAGGAGCTTATAGGGGCCCCCTCGATAGGTCTCGCAGGGAAGTCCCATAATTTATTGATACACAACCCTTGAGCGCCTACACCCCAAAATGTCTGAGCATGTCTTTGCGGATATAAGAAACCTATGGGCCCAGGTTGACATTATTACAAAATGACATTACATATACTGAGTGTCCGGTTAGGAGAAACAAATATAACACACCCCATAGAGAGTAGCGCCATTTTAATAAACCTTATAGAAAAATCCCTTAGGTAACAGTCATGCAAAATATGTTAAAAAGCTGTCTGGATTTCAGCCAATCAGAGAGCAGCACTGCCCACATAGAACTCCCAGGAGGAGCAGCGTGTCACACATGTGATGTCATAACCACTGTCCACCAGAGAGCAGCACTGAGCAGAAATAACACGGCTCCTGCTCATTGTTCCTCAGTGAGGGGCCCATGCTGGACACTGTAGGGACCCGGGAATGCAGATTCATACACAGGTTTGGTTAGTGTCGTTCCATGTACATTTCTATAATAAACATGTAAATTATCTTTCTTTTCTTTTGTTTTTCTCTCTTAGATGCAGTATTTCCAGGAGGTGGAGTCGCATTTCCGGACCTACAGCAAGAAGTTGGATGAAGACATAACCCCTGGAATCATGCACATACACAGACACTTTGCCCAAATTCTAGAGGTAACCTCCTTTAGTATGCCCAGAGGAAGGGTAGTACAGTAGCCATGGATTCCCTACAGGTTTCCTCCCCTCTGGAGGTTTTTCCTGTCCTGAGGTGTTACTGTCCGCTCTTTGTGAGTGATGGGAGGTTACATAAAATCCCTACACAAACACTGGAATAAATAATAAATAAAGTTTCCCCTTTTTAACCGTTCTTTGACTTGTTTGACTCATTTATTTTATTTCTGTGTATGAAAAATAGTGTTTGCAAAATGTGGATGACATGAGTTTTTTTTTAAAGTGTCTGAAGCTTCTGTCCTGCACAGTTCAGTGCGGAGAAGAGAGAGGCAGATGACCCTGGTTGGTACAGTTGCCGAGGCAACCATAGGACACCCAGCCAGTTCTGTACACTGATCCTTTTCTGATAAATGGGACTTATGCAGGGAACTTGCTGGGGGGGTCGTACGGTTGCAAAGCATATACTGGACTTTTGGGTCCGTACACTGGCCCTTTTGGAATTAGGCAGGGAGTGGGCGCATGAACTACAAGCAGGGAGAAAAAGAGCAGCTGGGAGGAATGGCAGGATGCAAAGCAAAGTTTGGCTTTGACCGATTTTGGGTGTGTTCTGACCTGTCTGCTTTAAAACTGGGAGACACGGCAAACCTTCTTGTATGATAAAGATGGGAGCCTATGTTTCCTAACTGGGCAGATTGGTATCCCTGAAGTTCATTTGACTTTGTGTAAAGGTCTCCAAAGTGCTGCACTTGCCCAGTGTGAGGTACAGGGCCCGACCAGAAGGGGCGCCCTACTGGACTTCATATTAAAGGGGTTATCCAAGAAAAAACTTATTTTTTTCCATATATCAACTGGCTCCAGAAAATTTAAACAGATTTGTAAATGACTTCTATTAAAAAAATATTAATCCTTTCAGAACTTATGAGCTGCTGAAGTTGAGTTGTTCTTTCCAGTCTAAGTGTTCTCTGATGACACGTGTCTCGGGAACTGTCCAGAGTAGAAGCAAATCCCCATAAGCAAACCTCTTCTACTCTGTGCAGTTCCCGAGACAAGCAGAGATGTCAGCAGAGAGCACTGTTGCCAGACAGAAAAGAACAAGTCAACTTCAGCAGCTGATCATTATTGGAAGGATTAAGATTTTTTTAATAGAAGTCATTTACAAATCTGTTTAACTTTCTGGAGCCAGTTGATATATATATAAAAAAAAAAAAGTTTTTTTTCCTGAAATACTCCTTTAACCAACAGACCTGACAGAGTAACTAATGTGCAGGTAGAAGGACACCTAGGAAATAGTGATCATAATATAATACATTATAACTTGTCCTGCAATAAGGGAATCTCTCGAGGGGCCACAAAACATAGAGAAGCCCTTAACAATATAAATTGGGAGAATGTCCTGAAAAACAAGAATACTGACACTAAATGGGAGACTTTTAAAAATATCTTAAATTCTCACTGTAAGAGGTATATACCAGACATCTTATCCCCTGACGTCACGATCCTCGTCCCCCGCATCGCCAGTCATCAGGCACAGAGAGAAGGGGGTCACTCCGTGTACAGGGGGTGCTGCAGAAGAGATCGCGAGGGTCCCAGCAGCGGAACCCCAGCGATCAGACATCAATGTCTCGGGGCGGAGTACCTAATAAAGTACACCTGTTCAATTGCCGGTAGTTGAAGTTTTGCTGGGAGTTGTAGTTTTTCAACAGCTGGAGGAACCTTTGTTGGGAAACTCTGGTATAGGACATCTTCCCGTAGAAGCCTCCCCGGCATTTTGGGAGAATTGGCAAGTATGGGATAAACACATTTTTCTTATTCTGGTTATAAGTTATTAACCGTATTTCGTTCAAATATGTAAAATCTGCTGTTTTACGATTTTTTTATTTTTTTTTCTAAATCCAAGCAAATATTTCACATTCTCTACCAGGATCCACATCAAACCGACTGTCTTCAAACAGGATAAAATATGAAGATAATTTAGCGCTCCATCTTTGATCTGAATCCCACTTGTCAATTAAACGGTTTTGACTGGGAGCCAGGAGAACTGATTCAACCGAACCCAGGACAAGCTGAAATAACACAAGATGAAAAGCAGAAATTCTTGAATCACAACAAGATCTTAGGACACAGATTTAAATTATTTAGGATTAAAATGTATAAGAAAATTGGGAATTTTATCCCATCCATACATGTTTCTCATGGATAAAAGTCATCTTGCCATGGGAAATTCCACCTTAGTCCTTTAATCATGTTAATGCAGTCCCTTTATAATCCCCATTTACCGCATATATAGCAGAGCCAGATATGTAGGCGCTATTCAGATCTCCATCGCTAACTGCAAATAAACCTGCATTTGTTAATTCTAATACTTCATTATATCTATCAATGAGACAACTCTAAAAAATACATAATAATAGTGTCGGGCTGTAGTATGGGCCCAACAGAAGACATCATTCTTGGGGTCCACCCTACAATGGCAGCATTGTTGGTGCACGTTTACACAAGCACTAACTACTGTAAAAACCATATAGTTTCAAAAACCACATTCCATCTAATTTTCTCAGTAAAATGGAGAGTTGGTTGGTTTTTTTTAATTTCTGGTGCAATGAGACAGAATTCTGTATTGTAATTAGACCTCTACTCATGACACTCTCGCAACTCCTCTTAGTCCTCCCGACTCTGTTCCCCTGCAGTTCTCCTCTCTGAGCTTCCGGTGCAGGCAGTGTGGTACTGAGTCCCTGGCAGCCTCTGTTCTGTGTCACTCTCTTTACTGTGTGTGTGTTTTAAAGACGCACACGCAATTGAAAGCGACATCCACCCAGGGATCCAGGACATGTGTCCTGATTCCCGGAAGCGCCCTGCAGCAGACCGTACTTCACAGACATCTGTGCCAGTCCAACACTAGATAATAATATGGAGGTAGACAATTCTCTAAAGACAGCTGATCACCATGGTTCTGACTCCAAGAACCCCTGACAGTTATCAATGTGGAATTATTTTGTCATGCATTGTATCATTACACCAGCTGAGCGCCCGGCACTGCCTGGTGTTTCCTACCTAATCCTTGTGGAGGAGGAAAAGCAACATAGGAGGAAGTACTTGTCTTCATATCTTGTCTTCATATCCCGACCTCATATCCCGTCCTCATATCCCATATAATCACCTCATATCTCTTTCCTCATATCCCGTCCTTACATCCCGACCTCATATCCCGACCTCATATCCCTTTCCTCATATCCCGTCCTCATATCCCATATACTCACCTCATATCTCTTTCCTCATATCCCATATACTCACCTCATATCCCGTCCTCATATCCCATATACTCACCTCATATCTCTTTCCTCATATCCCGTCCTTACATCCCGACCTCATATCCCGACCTCATATCCCTTTCCTCATATCCCGTCCTCATATCCCATATACTCACCTCATATCTCTTTCCTCATATCCTGACCTCATATCCCGTCCTTACATCCCGACCTCATATCCCAACCTCATATACTGTCTTCATATCCCTTTCCTCATATCCTGTCCTCATATCCCGACCTCATACCCTGTCCTCACATCCCATCCTCATATCCCGTCCTCATTACGAGTTGCAATAAAGAGATTGTAGGCCGAAAATAGAAGAAGGCGTGGTTTTGTGTGAGTGGGCGTGACATGCAAGCCTAACCAATGCACAAAAAGGGTAGAAAATAAAAGGGGTGTGGCTTAGATTGTGGGTGTGTCTTTGTAAGATGGGGTGTGGCATGTGGGAGGCGTGTGGTAGCTGGACTGATATTCTCACCAGGAGATGCAGAGCAGAGCTTGGAGTAAGGTACTGAAAGTCCTATATACTTTCAATAGACTTAAGACAAAAACCCCATCCTTCACGTAAGGGGGGTAGGTTAGGGTTAATTTAACTATCATATATTTTTATTTGAAATAAAAAGTAATATGTGTACCAAGTTTTATTGAAATATCTTTAGCCGTTTGGAAGTGAAGCTGTAACATACACACATACACACACATTGGCCCTCATTTACTATTGCAAACCCGATATGTTTTGTCGTGTTGCGCGCCAGATTCTGTTTCACTGTGCGCCAGTAATTCTGTCTGCGCCAGATGTTGTGCCAGAATTTGTGCCAGAATTTGTGCCAGAATTGAAAAAAACTTCCATTTTGCGAAGAAAACCTGAAAAAGGGTCGTGACCGTCGGGGAAAAGGGGCGTGTTCCCAATATTTTCACAAAAACCCAACATATTTACTAAGGTTTCCACATAAAATGGGGTGGATTTGGGCTGAGGAAAACCCCACAGATCAGAGCATGTGTAAAAAAAAAAGCAAAGCGCAGGGAAAGTGGAAAATGTAGGGAAACCTTAGTAAATAACGTGGAAAATAAATTGTAGGGAATTAAAACCCACAAAGAAACCTACACTCCACTCTTAGTAAATGAGGGACAAGTTTTATATTTATAGATTACATGTATGCTGGAAGTTGTAATATTGCGACATCTGGAGGTCTACAGTCTGGAGACCACTGCTGTACAGGGTTAGGCATCTAGCACTGAGCTTTGTATATCATTCATGCAGGGCAGGGAGGGGTGGGGGAGGGAGGAGGCATGCATGCTACAGCTGGGAATTGTAGTTTTGCAATATCTGGAGGTCCACAGTTTGGAGACCACTGATATAGAAGGATGATTGATCCTGGCGATAAGAACTTACTTGTCATGCAATCTATACATGATTTTTTTTTTATCATACTACTCTTGCTCACATTAGACACCTGTATGTTTGACTGTATTTTATGAACTAAGTCACTTTATCATTTGTGGAGAATTGTGCAGACACTCTATTAGAAGCTGTCTTGGTTACAGGTGAACTCTTTGATCTCACTGCCTTTCAAGGTGCAGACAATTGGGAGCTGGAGACGGTACATACCCTGAAGCTACAGCCCATACTAAGGCTTCTATTATCAAAATCATGTATGATTGGCATCAGTGTATACATATAGCTTCAGGGCCAGTCCTCAAGGATGGGGGCGAGAAGCTAAGTAACCTGGTGAGGCACCTGTAAAGCAACTAAAAGGAAAGAGCAATATGCTGTGCATATGATTACATAGTATTATTATTAGAGATGAGCGAACTTACAGTAAATTCGATTAGTCACGAACTTCTCGGCTCGGCAGTTGATGACTTATCCTGCATAAATTAGTCCAGCTTTCAGGTGCTCCGTGGGCTGGAAAAGATGGATACAGTCCTAGGAAAGAGTCTCCTAGGATTGTATCCACCTTTTCCAGCCCACGGGAGCACCTGAAAGCTGAACTCATTTATGCAGGAAAAGTCATCAACTGCCGAGCCGAGAAGTTTGTGACGAATCGAATTTACTGTAAGTTCGCTCATCTCTAATTATTATTATTACTATTATTATTATTACTATAAGGATGTACTCTTGAATTAAAGAAATACTCTGATATATATGGAGACATGTATCTGGGTTTACACATAGTTGGATCGGTATTTTTAGCCAAAACCAGGAGTTAAACCTACACTTAAAGGGGTACTCCACCCCTAGACATCTTATCCCCTATCCAAAGGATAGGGAATAAGGTGTCTGATCGCATGCGGCACCCACCTGTTTCTGCTCCGGAAGCGCTGGAGGGGCTGGGTCCCGACCACGGGAACGGAAGTTCGTGACGTCACGACTCCGCCCCCATGTGACGTCACTCCCCATCCCCTCAATGCAAGTCTATGGCAGGGGGCGTGACGGCCGTCACGCCCCCTCCCATAGACTTGCATTGAGGGGACGGGGTGTGACGTCACAAACTTCTATTCCCGTGGTCGGGACCTAGACCCTCCAGCGCTTGCGGAGCAGAAACAGGTGGGTGCCGCATGCTGTATTGCGGGGGTCCCCCGCGATCAGACATCTTATCCCCTATCCTTTCGAAAGGGGATAAGATGTCTAGGGGCAGAGTACCCCTTTATGAAAACTATAATGGAAATTTGCTCCTTTTTTCCTGTATTTAGACCCACTGTCGGTTGTGGTTAAAAATGCTGCCCAAATACTTTATGTGATTCCAGACCTACACTGCCAATCAGTTAGTGGCCGTATAATAAAGCCTCCATAACACTGGCAGCCATAGGCCTCCGTAACAGTGCAGACACTCTTCTTGTACCGATGCCAACCACATGTTTTCAAAAAAAGTGCTACCTTTATTTGTTGGCACTCCCCGTTCACACTGAGGAATTGGCGAGGAATTCTCACTTAAAAATTCTGCCGCGGAATTTCCTTTTTTTTTTCCATATGGAGTTTGCGCGGAATTGACGTGAAATTCTACGCGGAAATATAGGAGGAAACTGTTTCTTTTTTTTTTTTGCTGGCTGACAACCACCAATTAGAATTTCCTTTTTTAAATTTTTGCGTGGAATTGGGAATTCCGCGCAAATTCAGTGGAAAAACAGTGTCGGGTGGAAACATTTTTTACTATTGAGCTCTATGGGATTCTGCTTGCGGATTCCGCTTGAAGAATGAACATGCTCTTTCTTCAAGCAGAGAGGAATTCCGCTTCGGAATTCCGGGAGCGGAATTTTTGCAGTGTGAACGAGAAAGCTTTTTCAGCTTGGTGGACAGGTGGCAGGCCAGGTGCAAGCGGGAAGCAAGACTAGACAAGCTCTTCTTAAAGGGGTACTCCGGTAGAAAACAATTTTTTTTCTAATCAACTGGTGCCAGGAAGTTAAACAGATTTGTAAATGACTTCTATTTAAAAATCTTAATCTTTCCAGTACTTATCAGCTGCTGTATGGTCCAGAGGAAGTTCTTTTCTTTTTGAATTTCTTTACTGTCTGACCACAGTGCTCTCTGCTGACACCTCTGTCCATCTCAGGAACTGTCCAGAGCAGGAAAGGTTTGCTATGGGGTTTTGCTCCTATTCTGGACAGTTCCTGAAATAGACAGAGGTGTCAGCAGGGAGCACTGTGGTCAGACAGAAATGAAATTAAAAAAGAAAAGAACTTCCTGTGGAGCATACAGCAGCTGATAAGTGCTGGAAGGATTAAGATTTAAAGAAAGTAATAAAGTAATTTACAAATCTTCTTAAGGTTCTGGCACCAGTTGATTAAAAAAATTGTTTAAGGAGTACTCCTTTAAGCTT
Organism: Hyla sarda; assembly: GCF_029499605.1. Lineage (NCBI taxonomy): Eukaryota > Metazoa > Chordata > Amphibia > Anura > Hylidae > Hyla > Hyla sarda. The sequence goes on along the minus strand of NC_079195.1, from coordinate 209,996,277 downwards.
TACTGAAGGTTTACCATTGGTCCCATCTGACCCAGAGGTTTGGGAAAGATTTGTGGGCTTTTTGACTCCTTTTGTGCACTTTTTCCTGTGGCATGCTACACATTTCAATGCAGGCCTGGATTTAATGGAATGACAGGCAGATTGGTAGTGGGGCCCTTCATCTCTGTCCTGGCCAGTCCCTGTTTTTAGTTTGACTCAAGACAGTCCAGGTGCTGAGGCCGATTATTACTGTGCTTACAAAAGGTGTAACCCAGTCTGCACTGGGAGCCTATGAGGAAACTGGAGCTCTGCTGGGAGTTTGAAGGGAAACGTCAAGTTTTGTGTGTTACACATTGGATGCCTAGAGTGTTTGGTGACTGGTAGCAAGTCATCTGTCTAGTTATGGAATACTGTATTAGTGAGTGCTTTAACAAGCAGGATTTCTTTTGTCTTTTTTAATGCCTGAAGAAAAAGGCTGCATTTGGTTTTGTGCCCAAAAAATAAAAAAAAAGACTGGAAAAGTCCTGTTTGAGCTATGCATGTGTGTCACTGTCTCTGATGCTGTTTTGCTGTCATTTGCCTGGCTCTACCATTCTAATTTTCCACAACATTTTAGTAATAAAGAGCATGGACCCAGCCTTTAAAAAAATATATATTAACCTTATGTAGCATTCCCCTTATAACTAAAACTTTTGTATAAATCCTTGTTGACATTGTAAATTGCACTCCTACCCCTGGCACTTGGGGCACATACCTGTCCACATCCCCCTAGGTAGGTTATTTCGATTTTTAAGAGGGATTTGGCATGGATTCTCGTCTCTAGGATTTTGATATAAAGGATTTATTACAATCTGCTCTTCTATACCCTACACTGACTTGAATCCTACATGACTGAAGATATATATTCCCGTATTTGGGAGTTAGATAAAGCGACTGCCTCCAGGCTCCCTATTTATGCGTTAATCTATGACATGCAGATCTTTATCAGATAAGAGAGTTTTTACACAAATTCCTTATGTTGATCAATCTAGTTCGCCTGGAGGGACTGCACAGGTATTTTTATGGTAAAAGTCAGACAATGATGGGTTAAGCATAGATAATATGGGAATGTGAAAAATGTAAAAACAAATGTCCAGCTTTGTATAATGCAAAATACAGATGCAGCCTGACGCTGGTCTGGAACGTGTGAGATGTAGTGCAGGATCCATTACAGTGTTTTGCAATTGAGTTAAACTCCTTTTTATATTTTCAGCATTGGAGTCTGTGAGCCATAACTTTTACATTTTTATAAATGAGGGCTGGTTTTTTGTGGGACGAGTTGTGTGTTTTTTTTTTGTTGACACCATTAATACTCTGGTGAGGTTGTGATGAATGCAGATGGGATAACTCTAGAGGCAGATGGCATTGACCCCTTGTATTCATGACGCCAGATCATGGTTTATCCTCTTCACCATCAGAAGGTATACAGTAGTCCCTCAAGTTACAATATTAATTGGTTCCAGGACGACCATTGTATGTTGAGACCATTGTATGTTGAGACCAGAACTCTATGGAAACCTGGTAATTGGTTCTGAAGCCCCCAAAATGTCATCCAAAAATAGGAAAAAGTGAGAATTAAAGATAAATAAGTAGATAACTAATAGAGATAAAGCAAATCATTACATATAAAAGTAAGAAAGATCTGCTGGGAGCTGTAAATCCACTGTCTATTTCAGTGTTTCCCAACCAGGGTGCCTCCAGCTGTTGTAAAACTACAACTCCCAGCATGCCCGGACAGCCAAAGGCTGTCCGGGCATGCTGGGAGTTGTAGTTTTGCAACAGCTGGAGGCAACCTCTTTGGTAAACAATGGTTTATGTAGAGGACAGGAGCTTCTTCAGGGTCCTGTACAGAACACACAATGTCCTTAAAAAAAGTAACATGGAGCCGCCCTCACCTGATGCCCAAAGGAGAAGCTAACCCTGGCACAGGTAAAGAGTACAGAACATGTAATACCTCCCTGTACTGTAGGGGGCGCTACCAGACACCAGTCAGTGCATGCACTTCAGTAATACAGGTAAAGAGTACAGAACATGTAATACCTCCCTGTACTGTAGGGGGCGCTACCAGACACCAGTCAGTGCATGCACTTTAGTAATACATGGGTTTTACCAGTGAAATATCCATTCTGATTTGTCGGTTCTTCCAGCCATTGACATGTTTCGCAGATTCCATAGCATTGTATGTTGAGTCTGGTTTCAAGTTACAATGATTCAGAAAAGACCATTGTATGTTGAAACTATTGTATGTTGAGGCCATTGTAAGTTGAGGGATCACTGTACTGCTGGATCCTGGGCTAGGCACGGGGGCAAATAATGACTGATGCCAAGTTAAAGAACAACGGCAGCTTTACTGAGTCAGGCAGGTGTAACAGTCTATACAGCTTGGCTAGGCCCAAGGAGGTGACCAGTGACTTCAGAGACCACAGGGCTTGCTGGCACTTATGGTGGACTGGGACAATTTGATGCAGGGCCACGCTGACTTGAGACAGATTGACTTGGACTGACTTGACTGATACCGACTATGACAGACTTTACCCCGTTTGTAGCTTACCAGGTTTTGACTTGGACCGGGGGGTAGTGGACTTGTGGATCCGTGGCTGCGTGGTAGACATTAGGCCTCTTTAGGACACCAGACACTCTCTCCAGACTTGATCTTACTGCAACTCAGCTAAGCAGGAAAAGAGAGACAGAGGAAGCTCCACCCAGGGCTTATATGGGGGAGACTCTGGAGGGGTCCCATAGTTCACCCTGTAGGTCACATGGTCACTGGTACCTTCCCTGGTTACAATCACATGACAATAATACTAAAAGGCATACAACAATATATGTACGTTACACTAAATAACATAGGCACTTAAGATGATACATAAGACACAAGTGCAGGGGGGCCCAGAGGTCACTGACATGGAGTCTGCCTGACAGGGCAGCAAGGGTGCAGGGGTGCAACTCTTGTACTGGGCCACCACAAACTCCCCCTCTTAATAACAGCCGTCCTCAGCACCCAGTCCTGGAGGGCAGATGACATGAAGGTGGCCACTGAGGCCTGTTGAAAACATGAACAGTTCCTGGGGCATTTTGCGAATGTCCTCCTCAGGGCTGATGAACAAAATTGGGAAGAGTCCATATGGCATTGTTCTTAACGTCCATATATGCTCAATTTAAGTAAGGGTAAAAATAACAGGGATTAAACATGTGAGTTTTTTAGAACTCGTAACTGCTTGCTGGAGAAATAAGGTGAATTTGGATCAGGCTGTGGGAGGCTTTCTACCCGAATGCTTTTGCTGCTGGGGCCCTTCGGCTATAGCTACTTCTCCCCAGAACATTATACAAATACTGTAGATATACATTTTCTGACAAAATATGACGATATGATGACAGTATCTCTGTCACTGAACGTGCTTACCTAGGCTTCCAGGAGAACTCTCTGGCCAGTAGAGCACCCTATACATGATGGACAGGAAAATAGTTAAACATTAGATATGACATTTGATGACTGATGTGGACTGGAAATATAAATTGGTTAGCTACAGTCCTAACTAGATTTGACATTTGACTAGTTTAGATACACACAATGCTATGTACAACACTGTCTGTACATGAAATGACATTAGAATTATGTATTCTATACTGACTATGGTTATGCTATGGACAAATAACTTTGTACAAAGGCACTATTATTATCTGTACCTGGCTGGTAACTGTCCTGGCATTGAGGTAGTGGATATGCTGCACCTGACAGGGTCAGTATACCTCCTATACAATTGCCATGGGCAGAAAAGACATTAAACACTTCAGACATTTTTGTATAAACACATTATATACACTTTATTACAATGCGCCCTAAACAATACAACAATTACAATATTTAATTCACTTGTGCAAAAAGTAATAAACAGTATATATTACTCTGAAAATATATATTTTTCTCTTTGGAGTACCGCTCCACAGTTCTGGGACAGAAGAGTTCTAAGTAAGGATCACGGTTATAAGCCGGGCACATGCACTTACGCAAATGGTTACAGGAGTTCTTGGAGAGTCCACCAGGCACTTTTCTTGAATGTTGCATAACCTGAAAAACAGTGCCACTTCCACAAAACAAAGTTAGTCTCTCAACTCAATAGTAGACAAAAAAGTTACGTCACATAAGCTCTTCAGCCTGGGAATTTGCCAGACTGCTTCTGAGGCTGGGACATCTAACGGGGATCACAGGACTGTGGCCCTTCCAAAGGACTCACTCAAGTGTTCCAATTTACCCTAGACAAGGTAGACTCAGTGATGGTGGGACTGATGGTAACCACCCTTTGCACAGCACCACTTTAGTTGGTGCCCACTGGTTAGGCCAAACCTCCTCAGCAACAGGAGTAGGCCTGGGCACATCCGCAGACAACTTATGTAGATACTTTGGTGCCATGACAGGCACCCTGGGCAAGTAGGTTTCTTCCTCTTACTCTGCAGATGACTCTATAGGTTTAGGACATAACCCGAAGGGATCTGCGTCCCAATCTGAAGGAAAATATGCAAAGGGAATCTGCGAGGGGTTCTTCGGATGGGTCATCACTGCCGACCACTCTCCTCTCACGCTTTGAACTGGAGTGTATTCCACAATCTCCCCGCTCTCCAGAGAATGCATTTGGGTTGGGAGATAGTCCCTTTTAACTTCACGTCTATTCACAAGGATGGTTCCACCATGACGACAGTCCATAAGGGTGCCAAACCCCCGCACTTTGTCAAACTTCACAACTGTAGCTCTGCGTCTTTCCAGGGGTGGCTCTCCCTCTCGGGGGTGGTCCAGCATTCTAATGTACAGGGTGAATTCAAATAGAGAAAACAGACATGGTCGCACATCCACAATTAGTATTTTGATCTACTTGCTTCTCGGCATAAATTCAAAAACTAACAGGTTGTTAGAATACATTTTGATCAAAAAATGCAAGCCCACTCGCCACGTCAATGCCACCTATTTATAGTGGGTCCCTAACGTCCCTAGAGTTAAATGGCGTAACACTGGGCCTCTACATTGTAATGTACAGGGCCTCAAGGGTTTTGGTATCTCGCTGCTGCGTTTGGTGCACTTCATATGGTAGCAGCTTTGGCTCATTCTAGTTCCTTCTTTGTGCCCTCATCTCCTCCACTATTTAGGCCACCTTGACTTCTAGCTTAGTCCTCTCGGACTGGGCCATTGGAACTGGGGGATGGGGCTTCCCTGGCTGGGGAAGGAGATGCTCTTGCTTCCAGCGCCATCTTGGGACTCTCCAACCCCATGCTTGCCTGCTCCGCTATGTTATTCACCTCACAGACTTCCGATAAACTGAACAGGTCCAGCGGCGCTGTGTCTTTTATACAGGACTTCGGAAAAATGGTTGCGGCCAGAAGTGTGTCAGCGGGGCAGTGCTGACTTCCGCTCCCCCAGCAACAAGGGGCTGATCTTTACAGTTCCACTTTGGATTGGATACAGTAACATGGTGTCCACGCCCAGGACGTTGACCAACGCAGGACATTTTCGCGTGCGTCTCTAGCACATCTTTAACCCTTTCAGGTACGCGCAATACTTACGTAGCATAACTTGAGGACTGATTTTACACATGGTCGGCACAGTTCTTGAACAATTCTCAATGGCAGATAACAGTATTTTCTTCACCTCCCCCTCTATTTCACAAGCGCCTCAGAATAAACACTTTTCACTGCTAAAGTCCGTACACTTTCTGGCACAATTTTTGTTCGCATCTGCATGCAAATTTTCGGCAACACTGGATACAGTTCAGACTTGGGGGGCGTACTTTTTGCATAAGGCGCACACCGTTATCCTGTTCGCCAAAAGGTGTGATGAGGGCAGATGGAATTACCCTAGAGTCAGATGGAATTAACCCCTTGTATTTGTGAAGCCATGGCGTGGTTTAACTGCTTCACCACCCAAAGGTATATCGCTGGATCCTGGGCTGGGCGCCGGGGAAATTAGTGTTGAGCGCGAATAATCGAAATGCTAATTTTTACCGTGAATATCGACACTTTGCGATTTTGCGAATATTTAGAATATAGTGATATATATTCATAATGACGAATGTTCTTTTTTCCCCTGAATATATATGCGAATATGCAAATATTTGTGAATATCAGCACTTCCAGTAACAGGACACTGATCCCTCCCTTCTTTTAGGTGAAAGATATAATCGCACATGCGCACTATGCAAATTTCATTCAAATTTTTGCATGAGAAAAAAAAATGCTCTGTGCGTAATGACGGGCGATACAGGGGCTGGAGTATCGCGACATCACATAGTGATGTCACAATGCTCCGGTCCCTGCATCGCCCGTCATTACTCACAGAGCGAGTTTGCTCTGTGCAGTGATGACAGTGGGGTGCCGCAGCCGAGATCACGGGGGTCCCGAGCGGCGGGACCCCCGGGTCAGACATCTTATCCCACAAATAATGACGCCGAAGCCAAGTTACAGAACAATGGCAGCTTTACTGAGTCAGACAGATGTAACAGTCTATACAACTTGGCTAGGCCCAAGGAGGTGACCAGTGACTTTAGAGACCACAGGGCTTGCTGGGACTTATGGTGAACTTGGACCATTTTAATGCAGAGCCACGCTGACTTGAGACAGGATGACTTGGACTGACTTGACTGAGACTGACAAGACAGACTTTACCCTGTTTGTAGCTTACCAGGTTTTGACTTGGACCTGGGGGGTAGTGGACTTGTGCATCCATGGCTGCGTGGTAGACATTAGGCCTCTTTAGGACACCAGACTCTCTCTCTCAGACTTGACTTTACTGTAACTCAGCTAAGCAGGAAAAGAAAGACAGAGGAAGCTTCACCCAGGGCTTAAATGGGGGAGACTCTGGAGGGGTCCCATAGGTCACCCTGTAGGTCATATGGTCACTGGTTCCTACCCTGGTTACAATCACATGACAATAATACTTAAAGGCATAGAACAATTATGTACATTACACTAAATAACATAGGCACTTAAAGGGGTACTCCGCTCCTAGACATCTGATCCCCTATCCAAAGGATATGATATAAGATGTGTGATCGCGGGGGTCCCGCTGCTGGGGACCCCCGTGATCTCGGCTGCGGCACCCCACTGTCATCACTGCACAGAGCAAACTCGCTCTGTGCGTAATGAGGGGCGATACAGGGGCTGGAACATCGTGATGTCACAGCTCCACCCCCCTCGTGACGTCACGACCAGTCCCCTTAATGCAAGTCTATGGGAGGGGCGGAACGTGACGTCACAATCCTCCAGCCCCTGCATGGCCCGTCATTACACACAGAGCAAGTTTGCTCTGTGCAGTGATGACAATGGGGTGCCGCAGCTGAGATCATGGGGGTTCCGAGCGGCAGGACCCCCTCGATCAGACATCTTATCCCCTATCATTTGAATAGGGGATAAGATGTCTAGGGGTAGAGTACCCCTTTAAGATGGTACATAAGACACAAGTATGGGGGGGTCCAGAGGTCACTGACATGGAGTCTGCCTGACAGGGCAGCAAGGGTACAGGGGTGCAACTCCTGTACTGGGCCACTACAATAAATTTTCAGGGGAAATGGAACAAAACAGCAGAATCACAACTGTTTCTTGGCTTTGGTTTTTTGATGTTCACATTGTGGTGGTTGTTTCTTCTTTGTGTCTAACATTTTTTAGAGCCAAGCTATCCACTTATAACAAAGCCACTTTGAGGGGAAATAGTGTGCGTTAGTGTGTGTGTGTATGTGTGTGTGTGTTGTCTTTCAAATTTTTTTCGATTTTAAATTGTATTTAGATGGGCACTGTAAAAAAAAAAAAAAACTTTTCATATGTTGTGAAAGTCCAGGCAAAAGTAATCACCAACTGGTGTTGTGCACTAATACGTTTGTCAGGCAGAGAAGTGCAGGACGTGCACAGAGGAGTGGCAGAGGTCTAAGCAGACTAGGGGCGAGTTGCAGCAGGAGTCGCAGCGAGAGGCCTGAGCTCCCGGTATCAGCTAGCGGTTATGTCTTGACCAGCAACCCATCTGCCGTTATTGATTGGTTAACATGGTCATCCACTTCATCACAAGTGGCATCTGAAACTCCCCAGTCAAAAGTCGGTGGGTTCCTCAGACACAACCCTCAGTTGGCATGGCCCGGGAGAAGTCCCTGTCCTCCCATTGCCTCTGTCCTATGCTGTTCCCTCCCCCACAGAAATATCTTATGCTGTGGGTTCAGCTCCACTATTCACTGAGGACGATCTAATAGAGGACAGTCAGCAGCTATTGCCCAGCCAAGAAGTGGAGGAGACATCCGCCACTTCCTCCGTTAGGCGGGCAAGTGTTCCGGACACTGTTGAGGAACCTGAGGAGGATATCAGTGACGAGCAGACACAACGTGATGATGATGAAGCCGATCGCACTTGGGAGCCGGGTGCAGAAAGAGCTTCATCATCATCAGGAGAAGAGGGTTGCAGGTTGCCCGTGAGGCAGCAGCTGAGCCAGCAAGGTGGTTACATGGTTGGCAGTCAGCATGGTGGCAGAAGTGGAAAGTCTGGAGCCAAACGTGCCCCGGGCAGACCACCTGCTTCGCGGCAGACTACCTTCCCGGGAGGTTGGGGAACAGGGGTTCCTGGAGTCGGCGGCAGGAGCAGTCAGCCAGTGTGGACTGTTGGTGGGAAAATCAGCTACTCAGTGGTGTGGCAGTTTTTCATCAAGCATCCGGAGGATGTTAACCTAGCCACATGCAAGATGTGTCGGCAGAAGGTGAAGCATGACCAGAGTCCGAATGTTGGCACCACGGCCGTGCGTCAACATATGCAGCGTCACCATAAAGTGGCCTGGGAGAACTGTGGCTCCGATGTGGTGGTCCAGCCTGCAGCATCACCCAGTGGCATGCTGCTCCCTGTTTCAGCCAGCCAAGGCTCCATCACCTCAGCCGAATGGAGCTGTGTATCATACCCATCTTCTGTCGATCCAGATGCTCATGCTCCTCCTACTTTGAGTCAGTCATTCCGCCAGCAATTCATCGGCGAAGCCATGTCCAAGAGACAACAGTATGCGCCCACTCATCCAACGGTGCAGAAGCTGAATGTGCTCCTGTCCAAGTTGCTGGTGTTGCAGTCCCTCCCTTTTCAAGTGGTGGACTCTGCACCTTTCAGAGAACTGATGGCTTGTGCCGAGCCGAGGTGGAGAGTCCCAAGCCGTCATTTCTTTGTGAAGAAGGCAGTACCAGCCCTGCAAACTTTTGTGGAACAGAAGGTGGGCCAGTCCCTGAGCCTGTCAGTGCGTACCGACGTCTGGAGCTGTAACTATGGTCAGGGACAATATGTCCTTTACGGCCCACTGGGTAAATGTGGTTCCTGCACAGCCACAACAGCAACTTGGACAGGTCACGCCACTTCCGCCTCCACGCTCTCGGGCCATTGGTCCTTTGACAGTGTGCGACTCCACCTCCTCATCCTCCACCGTGTCCTCAGCCTCCACTGCACGGACAAGTCTCAGTGCCCTTCCAGCATACCATGTGTGCAGGACACAGCGGTGTCACGCTGTTCTTTACATGGTTTGCCTTGGCGAACGGAGTCACACAGGGGAGGAACTGCTAAAAGTTATTCATCAAGAAAAATCGAATCATGGCTTACTCCACGAAAACTGGAAATGGGAACCGACAACGGGAAGAACATCCTGTGACAAGGAAGCCTGAGGCATGCGCCCTGCATGGCACACATGTTTAATCTGGTTGTCAATTGTATCCCGAAGTGTTCCCCCCATCTGCAAGACATCCTAACAATGGGAAGGACACATTGCATGCACTTCAGCCACTCATTCACTGTAAAGAACACCCTCCTTGAGCTGCAGCATCAGAACGATATCCCCCCAACATAGTCTGATTTGCAATGTTTCCACACATTGGAATTCCACCCTCCATATGTTGGACAGACTATACGAACAGAGAAAAGCCATCATTGATTTCGAGATGATCCAAGCGGATAGGGGTACTCCCCTGTGTAACTTCAATGTGAACCAGTGGCAGCTCATACGTTTGCTCAGGCCCTTTAAGGAAGCCACATTATTAATCAGTCGCCAGAAGTACGGGATGAACAACGTCATTCCACTGCTTCATTCACTACAACACGTGTTGGAAACGATGGCTGGTCAGGCACTGGAGACGTGGCGCCTACATCTTATGGCCACATGAGCCCTGTGGGATTAAACTGGAGGAGGAGGGGGAGGGGCACAGTGGAGCACAGTTTAGGTTTCACGAGATGGGCGGTTTTAATAATCATCTGACAGGAGAGGAGGAGCAAGAGAAGCCAGAGGAGCTAGAGGGTTATGAGGAAGACAAGAGGCAGACACACCGTGGCAGTATGCAGTGGAGATGGAGGCAGGGAGTCCCTCCGAGTCACTTGCACAAATGGAACGATGCATGCTCACTTGCTTGCGTAGTGACCGCCGAATTGTCACCATTCGGCAGCGGGATGACTTCTGGCTCTCCACCTTATTGGACCCTCGCTACTGGCACAAAATGGGGGCCTTTTTTATACCCACTGAGAGGGAGGACAAACTGACCTACTACAGAAACATCCTAAGTAGTCAGTTGGCCGATGTCTATCAGCGCCATCGCCCATTTCCTACACATTGGGGTTGATTTACTTAGAGTGGAGCGTAGTTTTTTTTTTTGTGTGGCTTTTTTTTTCTGATAGGTATTTTTCAACAGTATTTACTTATTTTTCCCTGTTTTTCTTTTTTTTCTTTCTTTTTGTTTACAACAGATCTAAAATGTTGGATTTTCCAGAGCTCAAATCCACCACATTTTATGTGGAACTACACCACTTTTGTCGAGTTCAAGCCCCTTTTGTTTGGTACACCCTGGATTTTTTTTCTGGGGAAAATGGAGAGATGGTCGGGTTTGAAGGTTTTTTTGGGCGCCCATTTTGGCACACATGACATGTGCCTGAGTTCAGCAGCAAAACCCAACAAAATCCCCATGTAGGGAACACATTAGTAAATAACCCCCATTATGTACTATACTACACAACATATGTAAAAACCTGAAGATCGTGGATTTACACGTTGCTGCCATGGCTCACTCATTGGACTCCCTTCCCGCAATTACACTATCTTCCTACACACGTTGAGTTTCTTGTTCTCCGCGAGCAAGAAGTTGCATGAGATGACACCAACACGGGATGATTTCTCTCCGCTTTGAGGTGTTACCCGTCTTTTGCGCAACATACACCCCCCCATTCCCATAGCAACACCCCCATCTCCAACACAAATGTGAATAGAGCCATGAATTCCATCAATGGTAGTCAGATGAGGTTATCAGATCTTCTATGGATAGCATAAATCCGTTATGTTTTACTATTTGTATAAATGCTATGCCATTTGGGTGGAAATCATGAATATAGACGCTTGAAAAAAAAGTAGAGGATGATGTGATCTGAAATTCTGTCTCAGGATATTAAACAGAAAAGACAGATCTGCCTCGTGTAGGGTCGCCACCTGGCCGGTATTTTACCGACACAGCCGGTATTTTGGCCACTCTGCCGGTATTTTTATACTATAAATACCAGCAATGCAATGGCCGGTATTTATCCAACCAATCCTCCAACTCCTGAAACGTTGTACTGTATACTATACCAGTGTTTCCCAACCAGAGCACCTCCAGCTGTTGCAAAACTACAACTCCCAGCATGCCCGGACAGCCGTTGGCTGTCCGGGCATGCTGGGAGTTGTAGTTTTGCAACAGCTGGAGGCACCCCTGATTGGGAAACATTGACCAATACTATATACTACTATATAGTCCAACATGCTGGGAGTTGTAGTTTTGCAACAGCTGGAGGCACCCCTGGTTGGGAAACATTGGCCTATACTATATACTACTATATAGTCCAACATGCTGGGAGTTGTAGTTTTGCAACAGCTGGAGGCACTCCTGGTTGGGAAACATTGGCCTATACTATATACTACTATATAGTCCAACATGCTGGGAGTTGTAGTTTTGCAACAGCTGGAGGCACTCCTGGTTGGGAAACACTGACCTACACTATATACTACTATATAGTCCAACATGCTGGGAGTTGTAGTTTTCATTTAGGGCCGCTGTGGAGCCACAGGCCGTATCAGGGCATGCTGGGAGTTGTAGTTTTGCAACAGCTGGAGGCACCCCTGGTTGGGAAACATTGGCCTATATTATATACTACTATATAGTCCAACATGCTGGGAGTTGTAGTTTTTGTTTGGTGCAGCTGCTGAGCCACAGGCTGTATCAGGGCATGCTGGGAGTTGTAGTTAGTAACTAACTGCAACTCCCGAATTTAATTAAAAAAAAAAAAAGCGATCAAAAAGCCACATCAAAACAAAATGGCACTGTAAAAAACTACAGACCGAGGCACCAAAAACAAGCCCTCAAACAAATAAAAAAGTTATAGGGGTCAGAATAGGACAAAATTTCCCCCGCATATGTGTATCCTGTGATGTCACACATATATAATTAATTATGCAAATGAGCATGGCCGGTATTTTTATTTTTTTGCAAGAATGGTGTCAACCCTAGTCTCGTGTCATGGTAAATTCTGACAGGAATACAGCTGGAGAAACTTTACACCCACAGAAGACAGAACATCCCACTAAGCTCTGTGTCTGGCGTTTATACAGCAAACATGTGGAATCAGTTAACAACTCGGAAAAATGTGGAGGTGTTGGGTGCACAAAGGAACATTTTTCTGTCTTGTAGCATCTCACACACCTATTGTTAGCGCAGAGCAGATGAGGATATACATAAGGGGATGTTCAGCTTGTGGTTGGCATCGGTGCCAATCCTGTGGCTTAACACATAACACGTGGGCTCACCACTTGCAGCCCTATGGTTCCTGGTTTTGACTCTGACCAGGGCGACAATCCGCTGCGAGTTACGCTACCATTGATTTAAATGAGTCCACAGACAGTCCGCAATAGTGTCAGATTTGCGGACTGTCCGCGGACCCATTCAAATGAATGGTAGCGTAACTCGCAGCGGATAATCCGTAGTGTGTGAACGCACCCTTAGACTGTATTCACATTACCTTTATTGCATACATGTGCACTGGGAAAGCTATCAGTGCATTTTCTGACTGTAACTGTGGTGTCCACGGGGTGTTAGTAAAAATTCCTGATCACTTTGTGATGCCAGGGCACTGTTATCCTATACACGGTCCAAGGTTCGGGACGGCTTCTCCTGGGCCAGACACGGGGAGTAAATGAACACAACAACATCAGGTTAGGGATAACTGCCTTTACTGTGCTGGGTGCAGATGGTAATACACGTACAGCTGGTAGTGATGTCGTGAACATAAAATTTTCGGTTCGCCAACGGCGAACTTCCGCAAATATTCGCGAACCGGCGAACCAGGCGAACCGCCATTGACTTCAATGGGCAGGCAAATTTTAAAACCCACAGGGACTCTTTCTGGCCACAATAGTGATTTAAAATTGTTTCAAGGGGACTAATACCTGGACTGTGGCGTGCCGGCGGGGGATCCATGGCAAAACACCCATGGAAAATTACATCGTTGATGCAGAGTCTGGTTTTAATCCATAAAGGGCATAAATCACCTATTATTACTAAATACTTTGGAATAACGTGCTTTAGCCCCCTTTAGGCAGCACATAGAGCCCCCCATTAGGCATCACATAGTTAGATCCCCCCTTTAGGCAGCACATAGATTCCTCCATATTAGGCAGCACATAGTTAGAGCCCCCCTTTAGGCAGCACATAGAGCCCCCCATTAGGCATCACATAGTTAGATCCCCCCTTTAGGCAGCACATAGATTCCTCCATATTAGGCAGCACATAGTTAGAGCCCCCCTTTAGGCAGCACATAGAGCCCCCCATTAGGCATCACATAGTTAGATCCCCCCTTTAGGCAGCACATAGATTCCCCCATATTAGGCAGCACATAGTTAGAGCCCCCCTTTAGACAGCACATAGAGCCCCCTTTAGGCAGCTCATAGTTAGATCCCCCCTTTAGGCAGCACATAGATTCCCCCATATTAGGCAGCACATAGTTAGAGCCCCCTTTAGGCAGCACTGGTTTTATTTCACAGCCAAAAAAGGTATTTTTTTTTTTTATTTGAACAACTGTCACACCAAATGTGATTTGCACTAGTGTGACAATGAGCAAAAAAGGTTGCCAGCGGAGTTCCCCTTTTAAGCAGAGGTCCCCAACCAGGGTGCCTCCAGCAGTTGCCAGACACACGGACTGAACTTATAGCCCTTTTAATACTGTAGTTAGTTGCTTGAAGGAACTTAAGTTTTACACTGGAGTACCCCTTTTAACCAACAGTTCCCTCCCAACCAGGACTGATATCTTTCAGCCCTAAAAAGGGCTTTTTTGGGTGCTGTCCTTAAAGCAGATGTTACACTAGTGCTTTAGAAGTAAACTGGACCCTGAATACATCACCTAGCAGCAACCTAGCTATCGCTTTCCCTATTACAGCAGGAGCAGCTTCTCTAACCCTCCACTTTCTAAGCCTGCAGCATGCTGAATGAAGGTAAAATGGCGAGGTGGGAGGGTCTGGAAGGGAGTGACTGCTTCTGATTGGCTGTAATGTGTCTGCTGACTCTGACTCACAGGGTCAAAGTTTACCGCAATGTTAAAGTATATGGGGCGAATCGAACTTCACATATGTTCGCCCGGCGATGCGAACGCGAACATGCTAAGTTCGCCGGCGAACAATTCGCAACATCTCTAACAGCTGGCTTTAGGTGAGAGAGTGCAGAGTAACACCTTAGAAGCCCTGTTGTCTTGCTGGGACTTGTGGTGATTACACCAAATAGATCAATACTGACTTGTGAGATGGAAGAATGAATCCTGGTAGCCAGGGTCCTGTCAAGGTACTGAAGACTTGTCCGCAGGGGCATGAATTTCCTCCTTGCAGGATGACCAGTTGAGAGATTAGATTTGAGCTAAGCCTCTCCTCAGAGCACACGACACACAGCACACCGGAGCTAAGCTGTTGCTCAGGAGCCACACTAGGGTGAACTGACAAACTCCTCCCCCCACTACACTATACAGGGGAGACTTTAGGGGTTCCCATTGGCAGGCAGGGTCACATGGGGTTCACTGCTCTCACTGCTCAGGGTACAGTAACATAGTAATCATATATACATGTGGTGAGCTTGGGGGATGTAGGGTGAACAGGGGTGTTGCAGAGTAGTGTTGCAGGGTGTAGCATTAATCCTTGATTGCCGTGACGCCAGGGTGCGGGCTTCTTCCCTATATATAAATGTCCTACCACCACCCGTCCCAAGAACCATAGGGAGGAATAAAGGATTGTCCACAGCAGATTTTGTTTTATTGTTTGAAAATAAAAACCTTCAAATAAAAAAAAAAAAAAAAAAATAAAAAGTTTTCCACAGGAGTACCCCTTTAAGATCAGATCCTAACTTTATTTTTCAATCTTACTATAGGTTTCCATCTCCCAGTCTACAATTATCCCATAGTTTTGGCCAAACAGAAATGAATTGTATTGTTCTGCACTTATCGGAACAGTAAAAAAAAACAAAAAAAAACATTCAAGCCTCTGCAGCTGTAGTTTGATAAATCACGCCAACAAAATGCACATTCCTTATCTCCTGTGAGATTTGTGAGAAATACACTTTTTCCGCTTCAGCGCCAAAGCGGCAGAAAGGAATTATTTTGTCTCAATGAAAGACTGTGGGAAATCTTCCTGTTGTATTTGCAGAACAAATAATAATAGGAGAGGCTGAGGAACGTGTAACACAAACATGAGACATAGTCATTGAGATGTGGACACGATAAGGAGGAACCCACGCAAACGCGCTCATCTTCTAGTCATGTATTCTACAAGCCCGCGCCAAAGATCTTTAGAGACATTGTTAGAGGACGGCGGGTTTAGTGTCTACATATTTTACGAAACAACGGAAAAAGCGCGTTTACTGAACGTCCTAAAAGTTTATGGTGGGATGAAAACGTTACGACGTGTGCTTACATGCAGAGCAGGCAGCCATCAATAGATCCGGCGGGAGCAGCCGCCTGTGCTGGAAATAGTTGAAATCCCAACATTTGCAAAGAATTTCTACGTTCATTTTGGGTCGACTTTGTACATTCCTGAAGCTGCACAAACATGGGACACAATGACGACCCAACGTGACCTGATGTCAATATAAATCAATGACGCTCTTGGCGGGTCTTTAAAACAAGAAGGGCGCTCCTTATAGGAGTACTCCGCCCCTAGACATCTTATCCCCAATCCCTGCTGCACCTGGTGTGCAGCGCCAGAGGCTTGTGACATCACGGTCACGCCCCACTCGTGATGTCACAGCCACGCCCCCTCAATGCAAGTCTATGGGAGGGGGCATGACGAACGGGAGGGTGTGACCGTGATGTCACGAGGCTCCGCCCTGCATGGCCAGTCAGAGGCTCGTGATGTCACAGTCACACCCCATTTGTGACGTCTTTGCCACGCCCCCTCAATGCAAGTCTATGGGAAGGGGCGTGACTGCCGTGACTGGCGATGCGGGGCGGAGGCTCGTGAGGTCACACCCCATTCGTGACGTCTTTGCCACGCCCCCTCAATGCAAGTCTATGGGAGGGGGCGTGACTGCCGTGACTGGCGATGCAGGGCGGAGGCTCGTGAGGTCACGGTCACACCCCATTCGTGACGTCTTTGCCACGCCCCCTCAATGCAAGTCTATGGGAGGGGTCGTGACTGCGTCACGCCCCCTCCCATAGACTTGCATTGAGGGGGTGTGGCCGTGACGTCACTAAAGAAGTGTGACCGTGACCTCACGAGCCTCCGCCCCGCATCACCAGTCACGGCAGTCACGCCCCCTCCCATAGACTTGCATTGAGGGGGCGTGGCCGTGACGTCACTAAAGAAGTGTGACCGTGACCTCACGAGCCTCCGCCCCGCATCGCCAGTCATCCGGCAGGGAACGAAGTGCGCATCCGTGCACCGGATGTCTGGGGTGCCCCAGCCGAGATTGCAGGGGTCCCCAGCGGCGGATAGGGGATAAGATAAGGGGTACTCCGGCGCTAAGACATCTTATCCCCTATCCAAAGGATAAGATGCCTGATCGCGGGGGTCCCGCTGCTTTGGACCCCCGTGATCTTCCACGCAGCACCCCGTTAGAACCAGCCCCCGGAGTGTGCTGGCTCCGGGTCTGATTACTGGCGATCACGGGGACGCCCCCGTGTGACGTCACGCTCCACCCCCTCAATGCAAGCCTATGGGAGGGGGCGTGACAGCTGTCCCGTCCCCGTGATCGCCACTAATCAGACCCGGAGCGACATCCAGACAGGCACTACAGACAGCTCGCATCATCCACAGGTCACCGCGGTCTGCTGAGATCGCTACCCGTGAGTATTGCTGCCTGCCGAGACCGCTATCTGCCGAGACCGCTATCTACCAGGAAAGGAGGGTGAGTGGTGCTGTGCACTTACACTTTGTATTACAAAGCTGCTACAACAACTGCTGCTACAATTGCTACAACTATTATTACAACTGCTATTGTAATTTGTATCACTGGACCTCACAGGAGATCATCCAATACAGTGGTCCCTCAAGTTACAATATTAATCGGTTCTGGGACGACCATTGTATGTTGAAACCATTGTATGTTGAGACCAGAACTCTATGGAAAACTGGTAATTGGTTCTAAAGGCACCAAAATGTAATCCACAAATAGGAAAAAGTGAGGATTAAAGAAAAATAAGTAGATAACTGATATAGATAAAGCAAATCCTTACATATAAAAGTAAGAAAGAGCTGCTGGGAGCTGTAAATCACTGTCTATGTCAGTGTTTCCCTAGCAAGGAGCCTCCAGCTGTTGCAAAACTACAACTTCCAGCATGCCCGGACAGCCAAAGGCTGTCCGGGCATGCTGGGAGTTGTAATTTTGCAACAGCTGGGGGCACCCTGCTTGGGAAACACTGGTCTATGTAGAGGACAGGAGCTTCTTCAGGGTCCTGTACAGTACACAATGTCCTAAAAAATTAACATGGGGTCACCCTCACCTGGTGTCCAAAGGAGCAGGTAACCCTGGTACAGGTAAAGAGTACAGAGCATGTAATACCTCCCTGTACTGTAGGGGGCGCTACCAGACATCAGTCAGTGCATGCACTTCAGTAATACAGGGGTTTTACCTGTAAATTGCCCATTCTGATTGGTCAGATCTTCCAGCCATTGACATGTTTCACAGATCTGGACTGTCTGTAGCATTGTATGTTGAGTCTGGTTTCAACTTACAATGGTCCAGAAAAGACCATTGTATGTTGAAACTATTGTATGTTGAGGCCATTGTAAGTTGAGGGATCACTGTACTGAACTGTGAATTCCCTATATAGAACTGTGATTTTCATATATAATATTGGACGTCTCTGGATATATCAACTGCCACCAAAGAGACACGTTGCTAATCCCTATAGTGAACATTATTGGTGCATTTTTTATTTGTTTTATAATTAATTTTTTTTTAATCTGTATTTTTACCAATTTATCTCTGCAAGGGCCCTGCACAGTGATTGGCCACTCATCTTTATACTAACATTAAAGGGGTATTACAGGCAAAACCTTTATACATATATATATATATATATATATATATATATATATATATATGTATATAAAATCAACTGGCTCCGGAAAGTTAAACAGATTTGTAAATTACTTCTATAAAAAAAAATCTTAATACTTCCAATAGTTATTAGCTTCTGAAGTTTTCTGTCTAACTGCTCAATGATGATGTCACGTCCCGGGAGCTGTCACGTCCCGGGAGCTGGGACGTGAGTCATCAGAGAGCAGTTAGACAGAAAACAACAACTCAACTTCAGAAGCTAATAACTATTGGAAGGATTAAGATTTTTTAATAGAAGTAATTTACAAATCTGTTTAACTTTCCGGATGCCAGTTGATATCAATAAAAAAAGGTTTTGCCTGGAATACCCCTTTAATGTTAGTATAAAGCGGGACCCGGGTGATCTGACATCTTATCCCCTAGGGAATAAGATGTCTAGGGGCGGAGTACCCTTTTAAGGTAACATTTCCAGAAATGGCTGAGGTGGAGCCCAATCCTTGATCTTCACTTGAGGACATTTTGGAATGCCGGACTCTTGACTTCTTGTTAATACTTTGCCGTATGTGTCTTATAGATTGTGTGAAATTAGAAGAGACAAATTATGGCCAGACATTTCCAGTGAGCGATACTGATCTAACTCTTTGTCATGTTTCCCAGACTTCTAGCCAGGCAACCCTAGAGACGTTAGAGCTCCTAGACCAGTGGGGTCCAAACTGTGTCCCTCCAGATGTTGCAAAACTACAACTCCCAGCATGCCCGGACAGCCGTTGGCTGTCCGGGCATGCTGGGAGTTGTAGTTTTGCAACATCTGGAGGGCCACAGTTTGGACATCACTGCCCTAGACTGAAACCCTAAACCTGTTCCCCATATAGAACATACGGCAATCATGTAAAGTGATGCCATCTTTAACCCCTTCATGACCCAGGGTTTTTCCATTTTTGCACTTTCGTTTTTTCTTCCTTACCTTTAAAAAAACCCATAACTCTTTCAATTTTGCACCAAAAAATCCATATGATGGCTTATTTTTAGCGCCACCCATTTTACTTTGTAATGACGTCAGTCATTTTACCCGCAAATCTACAGAGAAACGGAAAAAAAATTCATTGTGCGACAAAATTGAAGAAAAAACTAAATTTTGTAACTTTTGGGGGCTTTCGTTTCTACGCAGTAAATTTTTCGGTAAAAATGACACCTTATCATTATTCTGTAGGTCCATACGGATAAAATGATACCCTACTTATATAGGTTTGATTTTGTCGTACTTCTGGAAAAAATCATAACTACATGCAGGAAAATGTATACGTTTAAAATTGTCATTTCTGACCCCTATAACTTTTTTATTTTTCTGTGTATGGGCCGGTATGAGGGCTAATTTTTTGCGTCGTGATCTGAAGATTTTAGCGGTACAATTTTTGTAATGATCGGACTTTTTGATCGCTTTTTAGTCATTTTTTCATGATATAAAAAGTGACCAAAAATAAGCTTTTTTGGACTTTGGAATTTTTTTGCGTACGCCATTGACCGTACGGTTTAATTATCGATATATTTTTATAATTCGGACATTTCCACACGCGAAGATACCATATATGTTTATTTTTATTTTTATTTACACAGTTGTTGTTTTTTTTTTATAGGAAAAGGGGGGTGATTCAAACTTTTATTAGGAAGGGGTTAAATGATCTTTATTCACTTTTTTTCCCCACTTTTTTTTGCAGTGTTATAGCTCCCATAGGGACCTATAACACTGCACACACTGATCTTTTACATTGATCACTGGTTTCTCATAGGAAACCAGTGATCAATGATTCTGCCACTTGACTGCTCATGTCTGGATCTCAGGCACTGAGCAGTCATTTGGCGATCGGACAGCGAGGAGGCAGGTAGGGATCCTCCGGCTGTCATGTAAGCTGTCCTTTGGATAGTGGATATGATGTCTAGGGGCAGAGTACCCCTTTAAGGCTATCATGGAAAAACCCTTTAAGCGACCTTTAATGACCTGTTTACTATTACCTATCCTTAAAAACTATCCTGGCAGGGTACATTAAACAGAAAAGCCTTGGCCATAATCGAACCCTATGACCCCCATTGCTACAAAGAAGCACTAGTGTGCTGAGGGTGTGATGAGGGCAGATGTCATTACCCTTAGGGCAGATGGCATTAACCCCTTGTATTCATGACGCCAGGGCGTGGTTAACCTCTGCACCACCTGAGGTATGGCCGCTGGATCCTGGGCTAGGCATGGGGCAAATAATTACTCCGATGCCAAGTTACAGAACAACGGCAGCTTTACTGAGGTAGACAGGTGTTATAGACTTTACAGCTCTGTTAGGCCCAAGGAGGTGACCAGTGACTTTGGAGACTTGAGGGCTCGCTGGGACTTGGACTAAATTAGGCAGACCCATGCTGAATTTAGCAGACTTGAGTGACTAGACTTTACCCCTGTGGTAGCTTACCAGGCTTTAACTTTCACCTGTGGGTCCCTTGGTTGGTGGAAGCGTGGCTGCGTGGTTAGGACTTGGGTCTCTTCAGGACTCCAGACATTCTCAGGTCTTGACTGTTCTGTATTCACCAAAGACTAGAACTCAAGAGACCTAGCTAACTCCTCCCTTAGTTTATATAGGAGGACTTTTGGAGGGGTCCTATAGGTCACCACCAAGTCACCTGGTCACTGGCACCTTCCTTGGTTACATCTCTTAACAACAGGACTTAAAGGTATATACATCTTAATAAAATACATTTACTATTTGTATGTACAATGACATAACCAGAGTCCTGAGGAGTATGGGGCCAGGGGATAGGACTAAACCCATCTGAAAAGGACCATAGATTGTACAGAAGGGCAGTGGCGTTGCTAGGGTTGGTGTCACCCGGTGCGGTAGAAAATGGTGTCACCCCCATACCTTCCCCCCCTCAGTAAGTTTTTAGCTTATTGTGACAGACACCACTGTTGTAGCGCATTGTGAGAAATTCCAGTATAATAATCAGATATACCAGTTGCCACAGAATAGGAAAGTGTTAAAGAAGTTTTCACCATTTAAAATATACAGCTCCCAGAATTACTTAAAGGGGTACTCCACTGGAAAACATTTACTTTTATATCAAATGGTGCTAATTTACGCAGGATAAGTCATCAACTGCTGAGCCGAGAAGTTCGTGACGAATCGAATTTACTGTAAGTTCGCTCATCTCTAATAATACTACCACAAACTGCGCCCTCTGAATATAATACTACCACCCACTGTGCCCTCTGAATATAATACTACCACAAACTGCGCCCTCTGAATATAACGTTGCCATACAGTGCACCCTCTGAATATAATACCACAACCGCAGTAACACCCCTCAACATCCGTTATCTGATGCTATTACCACGGGAGGGGGGTATTGGTGGTGTTGCTAGTGGATGATCGGGGTGCTACTACTGGGGGGGGGGGGTGTTGCTGAAGGATGATGAGGGTGCTACTGGCCATCCCCCCTGGCAGTATCACCCCCATCATCCATCGGCAGGATCATCCTCCTGGCAGGAGCACCGCCATCATCCACCATCAGGATCTGCTGATGGAGGTGCTGCTGCTGGGGGGGGGGGGTAGTTGCTGGCGGATGATGAGGGTGCTACTGCCAGGGGGGGTGCATTAGGTAGGCAGCAGTTCCCCCACATTAGGTAGGTAGCAGTTTCCCCACATTAGGTAGCATCTTTTCCCCACATTAGGCAGCATAGATTCCCCACATTTGGTACCAGTTTCCCCACATTAGGTAGGTACCAGTTACCCCACATTAGGTAGTACAGATTCCCCACATTAGGTAGCAGTTTCCCCACATTCGGTAGCACAGATTCCCCACATTAGCTAGCATAGACTCCCCACATTAGGTAGCATAGACTCCGCACATTAGGTAGCATAGACTCCGCACATTAGGTAGCATAGACTCCCCACATTAGGTAGCATAGACTCCCCACATTAGGTAGCATAGACTCCCCACATTAGGCCGCAGGTTCCCTTGCAGGTTCCCCACAATGCGTCAAAGTCTTCCCACACACACACACACACACACACAAAAAAACACATACAACACAGAGAGACACACACACAAACACACAGTCAGAGAGACACACACTCACAGACAGACACACAGAGTCACACAGTCACACACACACAGTCACACACACACAGAGTCACACACAGAGTCACACACACAGAGTCACACACACACAGAGTCACACACAGAGTCACACACACACACACAGTCACACACACACAGAGTCACACACACACAGAGTCACACACAGAGTCACACACACAGAGTCACACACACACAGAGTCACACACAGAGTCACACACACACACACAGTCACACACACACACAGAGTCACACACACACAGAGTCACACACACACACAGAGTCACACACACACACACACACAGAGTCACACAAACACACAGTCACACACACACACACAGTCACACACACACACACACACACACACACACAGAGTCACACAGTCACACACAGACACACAGAGTCACACACACACAAACATAGATAGAGACAGACACACACACTCACCCATCCAGCGCAGCGATCCTTAGGGGAATTAGTCGCAGTCCAGTAGTCACGCTAGCATTAGCAAGAATGAGGTTTAAACTCACAATTTTGGTTCTGCTGAGGCCGTAGGTTTTGAGGCCTAGCGTGTCTTTGAAAGTTGCGTAGCACCGTCCTGTTAGTCTGGAATCCACGAGAGCAGCAACCCAAGAGAGCGATAATTGGATGCAGCTCCCTTATATGGGCAGGGGCTGGACTAATGCTAATTGGTCCAAACGGATGTCAATCACCATTACAGAGATTTGGGGTAAGACGTGACCCAAGGACCTCCTAAGGTCCTGGAACATACCATAGAGGTTATGCGCATGGTCACATGACCGAAGGTCCTGCGGCGCTGAACAAGGTAAGTACTATACATTTCTATAGAATATAGATATAATTATCAAATATATACATTTTTTAATATTATAGTTAGACTTAAGGAGAGGCGACTAGGGGCTGTCCCACCTGAGGAACCCTACCTGAACGTAGTTACTCTGACTTTGGGGACCTCTACACTAGGTACTGGATGCAATACGGTACCGGGAGACCACATTGTGTTGGGCCTATAGGCAAACATTGACCGGTCTTCCTCAAACAAAAGGCACCTCAAGTTGTTTGCCAGACATCTCGCCTACGCTGCAAGTCTCCCCAGACACGTGAACAGTAATGAAGTATTTGCTCAGAAGCTGTATGTCAACACTTCAGCTTTATCGTAGCCTGAGGCTCGGCAGGAGACGTTCTCTGACCAAAACTATAACAATAAAATTAATCTCACACAGCCCAATATTGACTATTTTATTTAAAGGAGTAGTCCAGTGGTGATTCAGTAGTGAGCAACTTATCCCCTATCCTAAGGATAGGGGATAAGTTGCAGATCGCGGGGGTCCGACCCCTGGGGCCCCCGCGATCTCCTGTACGGAGCCCCGACAGCCCGCTGGAAGGGGGCGTGTCGACCTCCGCACGAGGCGGCGGCCGACACGCCCCCTCAATACAACTCTATGGCAGAGCCGAAGCGCTGCCTTCGGCAATCTCCGGCTCTGCCATTGAGATGTATTGAGGGGGCGTGTCGGCCGCCGCCTCGTGCGGGGGTCGACACCCGCTATCTCAGCGGAGAGCCGGGGCCCCGTACAGAGAGATCGCAGGGGGCCCCAGCGGTCGGACCCCCGCGATCTCAAACTTATCCCCTATCCTTAGGATAGGGGATAAGTTTTTCACCACTGGACTACCCCTTTAATGGAATAGAAATGGAAGTAGCCTTGTACATAAATCTCTTTTTTAAATATTCCTAGGAAAGTCTTAAAGGGGTACTCCGCCCCTGGCATCTTATCCCCTATCCAAAGGATAGGGGATAAGATGTTAGATCGCCGCGGTCCCGCTGCTGGGGACCCCCACAGTATTGCATGCGGCACCCAGCCATCATTACTGCACAGAGCGAGTTCGCTCTGTGCGTAGTGACGGGCGATACAGGGGCCGGAGCAGCGTGACGTCATGGCTCCGCCCCTCATGACATAACGGCCCGTCCCCTTAATGCAAGTCTAGACTTGTATTGACGGGGGCGGGCTGTGACATCACGAGGGGCGGAGCCGTGACACTGATGCTCCGTCCCCTGTATTGCCCGTCATTACGTGCAGAGCGATCTCGCTCTGCGCAGTAATGATAGCGGGGTGCTGCAGCAGCGATCCCCAAGGGCCCCAGCAGCGGGACCCCGGCGATCTGACATTTTATCCCCTATCCTTTGGATAGGGGATAAGATGTCTAGGGGCGGAGTACCCCTTTAAAGAGGTACTCCCACCCTAGACATCTTATCCCCTATCCAAAGGATAGGGGATAAGATGTCTGATCTCGGGGGTCCAGCTGCTGGGGACCCCCGCAGTATTGCATGCGGCACCCACCTGTTTTTTGTGCGGAAGCGCTGAAGGGTCTGAGTCGCGACTACGGGGACGACGTCACGCCCATCCCCTCAATGCAAGTCTATGGGAGGGGGCGTGACGGCCGTCACGCCCCCTCCCATAGACTTGCATTGAGGGGACGGGCGTGACGTCCTGACGTCACGGACTTCCGTTCCCGTAGTTGCGACTCAGACCCTCCAGCGCTTCTGCACAAAAAATAAGTGGGTGCCGCATGCAATACTGCGGGGGTCCCCAGCAGCGGGACCCCCGAGATCAGACATCTTATCCCCTATCCTTTGGATAGGGGATAAGATGTCTAGGGTGGGAGTACCCCTTTAAATGAACAATAGAAGTCGGGACCTCTTGGCGGCAGTGACTTTATACATTATGAATGCTATATTTTTTTTTTTTTTTACTTGTTATCTGAACCTGTCAACACAAAGTAGTCATTAGTGTCAGCCGCCGAGCCGTCCAGAGACGGAGGGGAGCGCGCTCCCATCATAGGCTCCCTTTATGTTTTCATGGTGGAATTTTAATAGTTCTCAACATAACCACGCAGTAAAAACCAATGGAGGCTAAATGTTGAGCGTCCGTTTCATTCCGATCATTGAGCTGAATATAAAACCTCTGCTGAACCGCACTTTACTGCTGACATCTAGAAAATCTCCTCTGACTCAACTTTCCAGAGCGGCTCAGCTTTCTCCTGCAAAGACTGTTACATTCCAGAAAAAATAAAACCATGGACCAAGCTAAGCTGATTTTTTAAATGTTTTTTTTATTTTATTTTGGGCCCCCATCGCATGCGGATAAAAATAGCTTATTCCACACAATTCACATCCTATTAGTCATAGAGATCTGATATCTCAGCAGAAAAAGGAGCTTTGGATATTCTCAGTTCAGCTGTAGGTAAGAAAATATGTTGATCGCGAATGGAAAGCTCTGCGGCGCTGCGATTAAGGACCGCAATCTAATACATATAATATGCTGGATAAACATTGCTGTCCTTAGTATTAAAGTGCACCTATTGTTCTATTGTTAAGAAAAACTTGTATTATAATGTAGATAATACCATTACATGTATTTTTTTTTATATACATTGATTAAAATTTATTTTTTGTTTTTTTGGGGGAGAAAAATGCTGTCACTATTGTCTGTGTGTCTCTGTGAAGAGACCAAATACAGGAAGTGATGATGGGACAAGCAGGGCTCTGTGCAGGCTTCTGGCCTGTCAATCATCCTAATGTGTGAGCCGGTAGCATGTCACTACACAGAGCCCCGCTTGTCCTCAGTGTACAGAGCCCCGCTTGCCTCAGTGTACAGAGCCCCGCTTGTCCTCGGTGTACAGAGCCCTGCTTGTCTCAGTGTACAGAGCCCCGCTTGCCTCAGTGGACAGAGCCCCACTTGTCCTCAGTGGACAGAGCCCCGCTTGTCCTCAGTGGACAGAGCCCCGCTTGTCCTCAGTGGACAGAGCCCCGCTTGTCCTCAGTGGACCGAGCCCTGCTTGTCCTCAGTGGACAGAGCCCTGCTTGTCCTCAGTGTACAGAGCCCTGCTTGTCCTCAGTGTACAGAACCCTGCTTGTCCTCAGTGGACAGATCCCTGCTAGTCCTCAGTGGACAGAGCCCTGCTTGTCCTCAGTGGACAGAGCCCCTGCTTGTCCTCAGTGTACAGTGCCCTGCTTGTCCTCAGTGTACAGAGCCCCGCTTGTCCTCAGTGTACAGAGCCCTGCTTGTCCTCAGTGTATAGAGCCCTGCTTGTCCTCAGTGTACAGAGCCCTGCTTGTCCTCAGTGTACAGAACCCTGCTTGTCCTCAGTGGACAGATCCCTGCTAGTCCTCAGTGGACAGAGCCCTGCTTGTCCTCAGTGGACAGAGCCCCTGCTTGTCCTCAGTGTACAGTGCCCTGCTTGTCCTCAGTGTACAGAGCCCTGCTTGTCCTCAGTGTACAGAGCCCTGCTTGTCCACCCTCACTTCCTGTATTTGGACTCCTCACAGGGACACACAGACAATAGCTGTAGAGACAAAAATATACACATTTTTTAACCGATGCATATCAGAAATGAGTTTATGCAAGTCTTTGTCTAGTCATCAATAAACCATAACTTTAAAGGGGTTATCCACCTTAAGGTAATTTTAGTACTTACCTGCCAGACAGTAATGGACATGCTTATTAAAGATCTGTGCTTGTCTTGGGGATAAATTGTGAGTCCACATAATGCTGCTGCTTTTCTTTTTGTGAAATGGCTATTTCCTGTTGGAGTTCCCTCCTTTCAATGACAAGTCACAGGATCCCTTTTTTGTATGTGTGAGGTCACTTATCTCCTTACCATACATCAACCTTGGGCTGTCCGGGCATGCTGGGAGTTGTAGTTTTGCAATAACTGGAAGCCCCCTGTTTATCTTACAGCTCAATATGGCAGCAGTCATATCTAGTAGAGACATCATCCACCCCCTCTGAGAACCATCATGCAAGTTAATGTAAACTGAAACCAATGAGTCGTTTATTTGCATGAATAGTAATGAGTAGAATCTAATCAATGTTTTACGGCCTTTACAATAGGATAGGTTGTTTGGTCATGAATTGAATTAGGTTTGACGGAGTGATCTGGTCGGCGGCTTCTAATGACATGATTGGAACCTCATGTGTCCACGCGGCACTTTGCACATAAACTCCCAATTACTTTGAGTTACATCACGTTATTTCCATTACATCTCAACAGTGTGTCCTGTTTGTACTCTGAGAATGGCTGATACAAGATTTAAAGGGGTACTCCGGCCCTAATACATCTTATCCACTATCCAAAGGATAGGGGATAAGATGTATGATCGGGGGGGGGGGGGGGGGGGGGTCTAACTGCTGGGGACCCCCACAATCTGTCATTGCGCACCCACCTTTGTGAGCTCTCCGCAGCTCTGGAGGCTCCAAGTGTGTAGCGTGACAACTAGAGATGAGCGAACTTACAGTAAATTCGATTCATCACAAACTTCTCAGCTCGGCGGTTGCTGACTTTTCCTGCATAAATTAGTTCAGCTTTCCGGTGCTCCGGTGGGCTGGAAAAGGTGGATACAGTCATAAGAAAGAGTCTCCTACGACTGTATCCACCTTTTCCAGCCCACGGGAGCGCCTGAAAGCTGAACTAATTTATGCAGGAAAAGTCAGCAACCGCCGAGCCGAGAAGTTCGTGATGAATCGAATTTACTGTAAGTTCGCTCATCTCTAGTGACGACCACAGGGCCGGAGTATCGCGACGTCATGACTCTGCCCCCTCAATGCAAGTCTATGGCAGGGGGCGTGACAGCCGTATAAGAAGTCCTTTGTGTTGTACATAAAGGAGTACTCCAGCGAAAAATAACTTATCCTCTATCCACAAGAGGCAATATAAAGGCGTAAAAATGACGATGGGATATGAGGACAAAATATGAGCTCAGGATATGAGGATGGGGATATAATGACAGGATATGAGGATGGGATATGAGGATGGGATATGAGGTCGGGATATAATGACAGGATATGAGGTCGGGATATGAGGACAGGATATGAGGTCGGAATATGAGGACGGGATATGAGGTCAGGATATGAGGTCAGGATCTGAGGACGGGATATGAGGACGGGATGTGAGGACGGGATATGAGGACAGGATATGAGGTCAGGATATGAGGACAAGATATGAGGACAGGATATGAGGACAGGATATCAGGACAGGATATGAGGACGGGATATGAGGATGGGATATGAGGACGGGATATGAGGACAGGATATGAGGACGGGATATGAGGACGGGATATGAGGACGGGATATGAGGACGAGATATGAGGATGAGATATGAGGACAGGATATGAGGACAGGATATGAGGACGGGATATGAGGACGAGATATGAGGATGAGATATGAGGACAGGATATGAGGACGGGATATGAGGACGGGATATGAGATCGGGATATGAGGACGGGATATGAGGACAGGATATGAGGATGGGTTATGAGGACGGATATGAGGACAGATATGAGGACAGATATGAGGACAGATATGAGGACGGATATGAGGACGGGATACGAGGATGGGATATGAGGACAGATATGAGGTTGGGATATGAGGACAGAATATAATGAGGACGGGATATTAAGTCAGAATATTAAGATGGGATATGAGGACGGGATATGAGGTTGGGGTACGAGGGTGAGAGCATCATTATTAATTTTCCTCCTTTACAAGATTTAGGTAGAAAGACCAAACAATGTCAGCCAGTAGGTGTATAATGGAAGTCGCAGCGAGCTGGGGATCCGTTCTAACAATCATTGGGGTCTAAACTGTCAGACACCGATCAATCAAAACTTGTGTTATGACTCTGTGTAAAATGACAGGGACACTTTAAGGACATGGATGAAGGGCTGCTGTATGCATTAAGCTTTAAGAGACTAAATACTGCCATCTGGTGTCATCTGTCATTTAAAAATAGTCTTCAATAAATGTAGAGCAGTGTTCTCTATCCTGTGGCCCTCCAGCTGTTGCAAAACTACAACTCGCAGCATGCCCTGACAGCCAACGGCTGTCAGGGCATGCTGGGAGTTGTAGTTTTGCAACAAATGCAAAGCCTTGGTTCGGAAAACAAATGGATATGGAAAAACCTACTAATAATCCTCACTGAAATCTAGGGTTAGGCTGCTACTGCCATCCAGCTGGACAGGGAGGTACTGCATGTTTTTTTTTTTTCTTCTTTTGGGATATTATGGTATAAAATATATTTTTTAATAATGAGTTCTGATTAGTATTTGAACAATGATAGATATACATAATAATGGAGGGCATATACATTTACTGGCCACTTATACCTGTTCCATTGCTTGTTTTCAAAAATAGCTAATCCGCCAATCACATGGCAGCAGCGTATAGCATTTAGGCATGTAGGTGTGGTCAAGACAATTTTCAGAAGTTCAAACCAAGCATCAGAATGGGGAAGAAAAAGGATTTAAGTGACTTTGAACGTGTCATGGTTGCTGTTGCTGAGTATTTCAGAAACTGCTGATCTACTGGGATTTTTTTTTACATGCAACCATCTCTAGGGTTTACAGACAATGGTCCGAAAAAAGAATATCCAGTGAGCGGCCATTGTGTGGACAGAAAAATGCCTCAGAGGACAATGGGCAGACTGGTTCGAGATGACAGAAAGGCAACAGTAATTCAAATAACCACTGGTTACTACAATAGTATGCAGAATACCATCTCTGAACACACAACCATGTCCAGACTTGAAGCAGATGGGCTACAGCAGCAGGAGACCACACTGGGTGCCACTTCAGTCAGCTAAGTACAGGAAACTGAGGCTACAATTCACACAGGCACCAAAACCGGACAGTGAAAGACTTGGAAGAACGTTGTCTTGGCTGAGGAGTCTTAATTTCAGCTGCGACATTGAGATGGCAGGGTCAGAATTTGGGGTAAATAACATGAAAGCCATGGATGCATCCTGCCTTGTATCAGCGGGTCAGGCTGCTGGTGGTGTAATGGTGGTGGTGGGGGGGTATATTTTCTGGGCATACTTTGGGTCCCTTAGTACCAACTGAGGCAGGTATAAACGACAGACTACCTGAGTATTGTTACTGACCATGTCCATCCCTATGGACTGTGTGATGTCATCATGTCCATATGGAGGAACTGTGTGATGTCATCATGTCCATATGGAGGAACTGTGTGATGTCATCATGTCCATATGGAGGAACTGTGTGATGTCATCATGTCCATATGGAGGAACTGTGTGATGTCATCATGTCCATATGGAGGGACTGTGTGATGTCATCATGTCCATATGGAGGAACTGTGTGATGTCATCATGTCCATATGGAGGAACTTTGTGATGTCATCATGTCCATATGGAGGAACTGTGTGATGTCATCATGTCCATATGGAGGAACTGTGTGATGTCTTCATGTCCATATGGTGGAACTGTGTGATGTCATCATATCCATATGGGGGAACTGCGTGATGTCATCATATCCATATGGAGGAACTGTGTGATGTCATCATATCCATATGGGGGAACTGCGTGATGTCATCATGTCCATATGGAGGAACTTTGTGATGTCATCATGTCCATATGGAGGAACTGTGTGATGTCTTCATGTCCATATGGTGGAACTGTGTGATGTCATCATGTCCATATGGAGGAACTGCGTGATGTCATCATGTCCATATGGAGGAACTGTGTGATGTCATCATGTCCATATGGAGGAACTGTGTGATGTCATCATGTCCATATGGAGGAACTGTGTGATGTCATCATGTCCATATGGAGGAACTTTGTGATGTCATCATGTCCATATGGAGGAACTGTGTGATGTCATCATGTCCATATGGAGGAACTGTGTGATGTCATCATGTCCATATGGAGGAACTGTGTGATATCATTATATCCATATGGAGGAACTGTGTGATGTCTTCATGTCCATATGGTGGAACTGTGTGATGTCATCATATCCATATGGGGGAACTGCGTGATGTCATCATATCCATATGGAGGAACTGTGTGATGTCATCATATCCATATGGGGGAACTGCGTGATGTCATCATGTCCATATGGAGGAACTGCGTGATGTCATCATGTCCATATGGAGGAACGGTGTGATGTCATCATGTCCATATGGAGGAACTGTGTGATGTCATCATGTCCATATGAAGGAACTGTGTGATGTCATCATGTCCATATGGAAGAACTGTGTGATGTCATCATGTCCATATGGAGGAACTATGTGATGTCATCATGTCCATATGGATGAACTGTGTGATGTCATCATGTCTATATGGAAGAACTGTGTGATGTCATCATGTCCATATGGAGGAACTGTGTGATGTCATCATGTCCATATGGAGGAACTGTGTGATGTCATCATGTCCATATGGAGGAACTGTGTGATGTAATCATGTCCATATGGAGGAACTGTGTGATGTCATCATGTCCATATGGAGGAACTGTGTGATGTCATCATGTCCATATGGAGCAAAATCTCAGAGGAATATTTCCAGCACCTTTTAGAAATTATACTACGAAGAATGGAGACAGACGGGGTCCGACTTGATACCAGGAAGATGTACCCAACAGTGGTAAGAATAGTGGTTGGTGAATTCCGTATGGATACTACGGTTTTTATTATTATTTGTG
Organism: Hyla sarda; assembly: GCF_029499605.1. Classification (NCBI taxonomy): domain Eukaryota; kingdom Metazoa; phylum Chordata; class Amphibia; order Anura; family Hylidae; genus Hyla; species Hyla sarda. The sequence goes on along the minus strand of NC_079195.1, from coordinate 209,964,102 downwards.
GCTGTATATGGCACAGATTTGTTACTCATAACTAAAGCTCCCAAATGCATTACAGCGTGTTACATTCCATTTTCATCTTTTCAAGTAGATTTTGTGATATCGTAAAAAACAAATGTTGACATTTAGAGACTGCTGCCCTTTATTGCAGCACTTTATGCCTGTGCCGTTTTGGGCTCTGTTCGCATTTGTACTGTAGGTTCTGAAGTGTTGTCCTATCAGACAAGAGGAAAAATTCACAAGACACCACAGGGGAAACTCCATATAAAAGTCAAGGAGGTCTGGTGGGTTTGGCTGCTGTTTGTTGTATGATGGATCCAGCAAAAGCCACAATGCAAATTATTACTATTACAGATGGTCCCATGATTTTTGTTTTGGTTTTAATCATGTGCACATGTGATGTGAACCTGTCCCTCCCCTTCCTGTGGGAATAGGGAATACACCCTGAAGTATATAAAGGTGCCTCATTTGAGGATCTATAGGTTATGAGTAAGGATCAATAGATCGGAAACGTGTCAGCTCTGTTTGGGACCCCCATCTTTTTGTGCAATATTTTATATTTTGATATGTCCATTGTTTGTCTGCCACCGTGAAGGTTTTTAAGGAAGATACCTGAATAAAGATTTATAATTTTTTTACTTCTACTTGCTGGCTTTTCTAGTTTTTCTTCATTTACAAATCTGTTTAACTTTCCGGCACCAGCTTAAAGCTGCTGAAGAAAAGTGCTATGGAGGACTTGAAACGTGTCCAGCTCCGCTACTAACGCCACATATATCCAGCCTCTATATTGGAATACAGCTATTGAGCTTATATGGCATCCGCTAAGCCCCAGGTACTTATGCGCATTGCCACGGCCACGAGGACGCCACATACCCTCAGACCGCATCGGGGATTACCTGTACAGCCTAAAAAAAAATGGATCTATCATCATTGCTGTAACTTCTGAGACGGCTGAGTCTCTATCAGCATATGCCACATATAATAGGACCGTGAATTTGAACATTCTTTCCGCGCATTCTACGCGATTTGGAGAAATTCACGGCTCATTGAAGCGCTGCAGTCCCCATCATTGAAACGCTGCAGTCCCCATCATTGAAGCGCTGCAGTCCCCATCATTGAAGCCCACTATCACCGCTATCCATATGAGATTGCCGAGTCTCTAAGCGTCGATCTATCCTTCAGCTCTTCAGTACTGCAAGTATACTTATTAGTTAACATTGCTACTGTTTGCTCATAAACACTGCTCGTATACCAGACATTGCTACATTGGTACCATGCAATAATTGTTACATTGTTGCCAACGGATACCACTCATTCTACAAACAGCGCATTGAACAGTACAATTTTGCACTTTACGTATTCATTTCTATTCAAAAGACACATGCACCACTATTTTATTCTTACAGGCTGGAATATCCACAGACGTGTGGCTTTTATTGATTGTATTTTATTACATATTTTTATATTATAATGTATTCTATGCTATGTAATTTTATAATTTATTAAATTGTATTTTGTGTCCCCGCTGACCCACAAGGGCCCTGTGCGTCACGGAGCACATTATATATTTGAAACAATTAATTAATAAATGTCTGTCCAGTATTCAAGATCCTGAGCCTCAATTTTCCTTTTAATCATTTACAAATCTGTTTAACTTTCTAGTAGGGATCGACCGATATCGTTTTTTTTAGGGCCGATACCGATAATCGGTGGAGGTTAGGGCCGATAGCCGATAACTTATACCGATATTCCGGTATAAGTTATCGGCTATTTATCCCCCCGCGACACCGCTGCAGAGCATTGATTTAAAGCGGGTGCTTTAAATCAATGCACTGCAGTGGCTTTTGCGGTGCCATAGGCTGCCGCCGCCACCCGCTTCTCTCCCCTACCTGTCAGTGTGCTCCGGGCCATCCATCCTTCCTTCCTGTAGTGTCTGGCGGCATTCCGGGTGGAGGGTGCACCGGTCCTGGCTGTCGTCCTTCCCCGTGACGTCACGGCGTAGCGGCGTCTATGCAGCGTACTAGGCCGGAGCCTGCCCGGAGTGGAGAAGAGGACCCCCGGACACTACAGACAGGAAGGATGGCCCGGACCACACCCATTACCGGTAAGTTTATTTATTTTTATTTTTTTATTGACTCGGAGGGTGGGGGAGGGGCCCGACCGGTATAGCGGTATGGGCAAAAATCCATACCAGTATACCGCCCAGCACTACGGTGGGGGGTGCGACGCGGTGGAACGGGGGGGGGGGGGTAGGGTGGCGGGGGGGTGGTGTTGTTCGCGGTGCGGCGGGTCGGGGGCTGTCCGGGGGGGGGGGGGCGGGGCATTATCGGCAAGGTAATTGCCGATACCGATAATGCCCAAAATCGTGATTATCGGCCGATAATATCGGCCATACCGATAATCGGTCGATCCCTACTTTCTAGCACCAGTTGATTTAAAAAAACATAAAAAATAAATGTTTTCCACCGGAGTACCCCTTTAACCCATTAAGCCAATTTTATTTTTACGTTTTCGTTTTTCCCTCCGCGCATTCAAAAAATCATAACTTTTATATTTTCATCCACAGACTAGTATGAGGGCTTGTTTTTTGCACGACCAGTTGTCCATTGTAATGCCATCACTCACTTTACCATAAAATGTATGGCGCAGCCAAAAAAATACTATTTGTGTGTGGAAATTAAAAAGAAAACCACAATTTTGCAAACTTTGGAAGGTTTTGTTTTCACGCCGTACAATTTATGGTAAAAATGACATGTGTTCTTTATTCTTTGAGTCAATACGATTAAAATGATACCCATTATTATACACTTTTCTATTACTGTTGCGCTTAAAAAAAAAAAATCGCAAACTGTTTAACCAAATTAGTACGTTTAAAATCCCCCTATTTTGAAGACCTATAACTTTTTCATTTTTCTGTATAAGCGGTGGTATGAGGGCTCATTTTTTGCGCCGTGATCTGTACTTTTTATTGATACCATATTTGCTTATATAAAAATTTTTATATTTTTTTGGGGAATAAAATGTTATAAAAAAAGCAGCTTTTTTTTATTAATTTTTTTTTACATTCACAACGTTCACCGTACGGAATCATTAAAATTTTATTTTAATAGTTGGGATATTTACGCACGCGGCGATACCAAATATGTATATAAAAATTATTATTATTTTTTTTACACTTTTTGGGGTGAAATAGGGAAAATGGGACAATTCACATTTTTATTGGGGGAGGGGTTTTTCACATTTTTATTTTTACACTTTAATAGTCCGCATAGGAGACATAGGGCCATCGATTTGATTGCTAATACTGTTCAGTGCTATGTATAGGACACAGCACTGATCAGCATTATCGGTCATCTTCTGCTCTGGTCTGCTCGATCTTAGACCACAGCAGAAGACCCTGGGAGACGGCCGGAGGCAGGTGAGGGGAACTCCGACCGCCATGCTGGATGATCGGACCGCGATGCTGCAGATGCCGTGATCTGTATTGAGGGGTTAATGGCGGACATCCGCGCAATCGAGGTTGTCCACCATTACGGGCGGGTCCCTGGCCTGCTATCAGCAGACAGGACCTGCCGCGCATGACATAGGACGTATGCATAGGACGTAAATGTACATCCTGGCGCAACTAAGTACCAGCTCACCAGGACATACATTTACGTCCAGCGTCGTTAAGGGGTTAAGGTGCATCTTGATATATTAGGGTTGTATTATGCTGTATAATTATAGGTATTGAGTGCTGATTATTGGAGGATCCCACTAGAGATGAGCGAACTTACAGTAAATTCGATTCGTCACGAACTTCTCGGCTCGGCAGTTGATGACTTTTCCTGCATAAATTAGTTCAGCTTTCCGGTGCTCCGTTGGGCTGGAAAAGGTGGATACAGTCCTAGGAGACTCTTTCCTAGGACTGTATCCACCTTTTCCAGCCCACCGGAGCACCTGAAGGCTGAACTAATTCACGCAGGATAAGTCATCAACTGCCGAGCCGAGAAGTTTGTGACGAATCGAATTTACTGTAAGTTCGCCCATCTCTAGAACCCACTATAGCGGTATATATGTTTTTTATAGGGGGGGGGTTTCTGTCGTCTTTTTTGTAATTACATATGTTACCAATAAAATAAGGTGAATAATGTTTTTTTTTACCTTAGATTTTTATTTTTTTTCCAAATGATATAAAATGTAAAAAAATTCCTAAATAAAAAATAGAATACAACCAATGTATGAAATGTAGATTTATTTCCAGTCTCCTATTTACATAATGATTTCTCTGCAGAATTCTTTCAATAACTTACTCTGTAATGCGCTCCTTTATAAAAGGCTTCTAACACAATGCAGACAAGTGGCAGAACCAAACTGCATTATTATCAGTGTAAAATAAAAATATGAATGTATTGCTGGACAGGGGCCAGGGGCCCCTTATGGCTCCTTACATTCACCAAGACTAGCACCTTATACTACACCCAACGTCCTAAGACATAAAGTACTGCAGCCAAGACAATTGTGCTTAAACATGAGTAAATACTGACACGCGAAAGATCTACACCAATGTCCAGCCTGCGGCAAAATTTACATCTCTTGGCGTGGGAGAGCATGCTGGGAGTTGTAGTTTTGCCACAGGTTACAGACCATTGGTCTACACCAGTGTTTCCCAACCAGGATGCCTCCAGCTGTTGCAAAACTACAATTCCCAGCATGCCCGGACAGCCGGAGGCTGTCCGGGCATGCTGGGAGTTGTAGTTTTGCAACAGCTGGAGGCACCCTGGTTGGGGGGGGACCCTAGTCTACACACTCAGATATGGAGGTCGTCTGACAGATGGATGGCTTGAGAAGGGAGAGGCTTCTTATTCCCACCCATAGATCCTGGCGCTCTGGGTCGGTACCACAGTGATCGGTCACACTTTGCGCTTTTTAGCGGTAGACGGTTCATCCTTTTCTTCTTCTTCCTCTGAAACAAGAAAATATTTTACTAACAGAGACCAGTGATGCTTCACCTTTTAAAGAGCACCTCTCATGATCTTGTTAAAGGGGTTATCCAGGAAAAATGCTTATATATATATATATATATATATATATATATATATATATATATATATATATATATATATATATATATATATATATATATATATCTCTATCTATATCCATCTATCTATATCCATCTATCTATATCCATCTATCTATATCCATCTATCTATATCCATCTATCTATCTATATATATATATATCCACTGGCTCCAAAAAGCTAAACAGATTTGTAAATTACTTCTATTAAAAAATCTTAATCCTTTCAGTACTTATGAGCTGCTGAAGTTGAGTTGTTCTTTTCTGTCTAAGTGCTCTCTGACACCTGTCTCGGGAACTGTCCAGAGTAGAAGCAAATCCCCATAGTAAACCTCTTCTACTCTGTGCAGTTCCCGAGACAAGCAGAGGTGTCAGCAAAGAGCACTGTTGCCAGACAGAAAAGAACAACTCGACTTCAGCAGCTGATAATTATTGGAAGGATTAAGATTTTTTTTAAAGAAGTAATTTACAAATTTGTTTAACTTTCTGGAGCCAGTTGATATATATCTATCTATCTATACATATAGATATAAGTTTTTTTCCTGGAACACCCCTTAAAATGTTATAATCCTCCCAGTTCCCTGCCCCCATCATGATAAACCATCCCGTCTTTATTTTTATTATTTGTTAGTTTTCTACCTTGACATTTCTCTGTATTTCCTGCTCAGTTTCAGTCAGATTCAAAGACTGGGAAGGGGCGTTCCCCAGCAGGCGTGACATCATCTGAAGCCATACAGGGGAGAACTTCCTCCCTCACTCTGCTACACACAGCCCAGAGCAGTTCAGTGTGAGATGATCTACGATTGGATAAGGCTGCACCCCCCCCCCCCTCAGCACTCCAGACTGCATTTCCTGATCTTGGACTTCTGCCAGGCCAGCAGGAGTCCAAAGTCTGTGCAAGAGATGGGAGGAAATGTGCTCTGGAAAAGTAGGGAGACACCTAGTGACAGCTTTTTTTTTTAACACAAATAAAACTTCATTTTTTATTTAAACAAAGTACATTGGAAAGATTTTTAATTTACCATAAGGAGTGCAAGAGCAAAAATTACTTTTAATGAGAGTCCTTGTTTAAGTTGGTTTAAAAATCTTTGAACATATAGAAAGAACACTGGGGCTACACCTTGTAAAAACAATTAGTGTTGTGATATTGGGTGATAATGGGGATACAGGTATTCGGAATACTATTGCCTAAACTTTACATATTAGCAAAATATTTAAAGGGGTACTCCGGTGAAAACCTTTTTTCTTTTAAATCAACTGGTGCCAGAAAGTTAAACAGATTTGTAAATTACTTCTATCAAAAAATCTTAATCCTTCCTGTACTTATTAGCTGCTCAATACTACAGAGGAAATTCTTTTCTTTTTGGAATTCTCTCTGATGACATCACGACCACAGTTCTCTTTGCTGACGTCATTATAATAATAATAACTCTTTATTTATTGTTGTCCTTAGTGGGATTTGAACCCAAGGCCCCCGCACTGCAAGGCAGCAGTGCTAACCACTGAGCCACCATGCTGCCCTTAGCATACATCTGCTATGCACGGTTGCTAAAATGGACAGAGATGTCAGCAGAGAGCACTGTGCTCATGATGTCATTAGTGTTCCAAAAAGAAAGGAATTTCCTCTGTAGCATTCAGCAGCTAATAAGTACTGGAAGGATTAAGATTTTTTTAATAGAAGTAATTTACAAATATGTTTAACTTTCTGGCACCAGTTGATTTAAAAGAAAAAAGGTTTTCACCGGAGTACCCCTTTAATAGCGTGCAAATGGTTTGATGAGGAAATACCTTGATTTGAAGCCTGGCTGAATCTGGTGGATAGAGTCAAAAAAATATGAAAAAATGAGAATTGGGAAATCAAAAAAGAAACTTTACCTTATTAAATAAGTTGCGGGGTCTCTGGTCATAGTTATTAATTTAATATTTTATTTTTTTCTCCATACTGGAAGGGAAGGGGGGGGGGGGGGTTGAAATGATGAATGGGTGATTTTATTTGAAATCCTGATATAAAATAATAAAAGTTTAAAGACTAATAATAATAGAAAAAAAAAATTTGGTTTAATGCAGTGTTTCCCAACCAGGGTGCCTCCAACTGTTGCAAAACCACAACTCCCAGCATGCCCTGACAGCCGAAGGTTGTTATAGCCTGATGGGAGTTGTAGATCTGCAGAAGCTGAATAGGGAATGGATGGAGACGTTGCTTTAATGCATTGTTTCCAAATCAGTGTGCCACGAACCGTTGCAAAACTACAACTCCCAGCATTTCCTGACAGTCAGTTCTTATCACAGCATAGCGGGAGTTGTAGTTAAACAGAAACTGGATAGCGGAAGGATGGCGAACATTGCTTTTCTTTCCAATGTTTCTCAACCAGCTGTTGCAAAACTACAACTCCCAGCATGCCCGGACAGCCGAAGGCTGTCCGGGCATGCTGGGTGTTGTAGTTTTGCAACAGCTGGATGCACGCTTGTTGGGAATCACTACTTTAATGATTACTTTAGACTAGGGAACGACCGATATCGATTTTTTAGGGCCGATACCGATAATCTGCGACCTTTCAGGTCGATAGCCAATAACTTATACCAATATTCCGTTATAAATTATCGGCTATTCCCCCCCCCCCAGATCAATGATTTAAAACGGACGCTTTAATTCAATGAACTGCAGCGGCTTTTGCGGGGCCAGAGAGCACTGCCCGCTTCTCTCCCCCTGCCTGTCCGGGTGTCCTCCCTAGTCCAACCACCGCCGCTGCCCCATTGCCTCCCCCATCCCCGATTTCATAATTTTCCTGTTCCCGGAGTCCGCGCTACTTCTGGCTCCGGTAATGTCGCGTTGAGGACGTCACTCGTCATTGCGCAGCGCGCAGGAGCCAGAAGTAGCGAGGACCCCGGGAATTATAAAAACGGGGATGGGGGAGGCAATGGGGCAGCAGCGGTGGTCTCTGGCCCGGGCGGGGCATTATCGTCAAGGTAATTGCCGATACCGATAATGTCCAAAATCGTGAATATCGGCCATAACCGATAATCTGTCGATCCCTACTTTAGACCAAGGCTGGACACGCGTTAGGTGACCATGTCGCCCACACCTGCTGCAACTGCATGAATTTGGAAGGTCTTTACTAGAGATGAGCGAACTTACAGTAAATTCGATTCGTCACAAACTTCTCGGCTCGGCAGTTGATGACTTATCCTGCATCAATTAGTTCAGCTTTCCGGTGCTCCGGAAAAGGTGGATACAGTCCTAGGAAAGAGTCTCCTAGGACTGTATCCACCTTTTCCAGCCCACGGGAGCACCTGAAAGCTGAACTAATTTATGCAGAAAAAGTAATCAACTGCCGAGCCGAGAAGTTCGTGACGAATCGAATTTACTGTAAGTTCGCTCATCTCTAGTCTTTACAGCCTGGGCACAACTGTAAAGCATTCATACAGTCTCCGAACTGATATGGGTCACTGGGGATTTTAGTGACTTGTTTCTGCACAGTCTCTTACCAGGCTCAACCTCCTCTGCTTCTTCATCCGGCAGGAACTTTGGCTTGTTTGCCTGCTGGGGGGCGTCATCGCCATTGTCCTGGTACATACTGGACCATTTTATTGCCATGTCAAGCTCTGGGGGAGGACCTTTCTTTTCCTCCACCTCGTAGGTCACTGGGGGTGGGACCGCATTGTTCTTCCACAATTTAAATTCTCGAGGCGGCTGTTCAATAAGAAAACATGCAAAAAAAAAATACAAAAATTTATAAAACAAATAAACATGTAAAGCAAAATTCAAGAAAAAAAAAAATACACCGTAGTGCTGGGCGGTATACCAGTATGGATTTTTGCCCATACCGCTATACCGGTCTGGCCCCTCCCCCACCCTCCGAGTCAATAAAAAAAATTAAACTTACCCGTAATGGGGGTGGTCCGGGCCATCCATCCTTCCTGTAGTGTCCGGTGGCATTCCGGGTGGAGGGTGAACCGGTCCGGGCTGTCCTTCTTCTCCGGGGGTCATCTTCTCCACGCCGGGCAGGCTCCGGCCTAGTACGCTGCATAGACGCCGCTACGCCGTGACGTCAGGTGCGTCGCTGCACACGGGCGTCACTGCACAGCGGCGTCTATGCAGCGTACTAGGCCGGAGCCTGCCCGGAGTGGAGAAGATGACCCCCGGAGAAGAAGGACAGCCCGGACCGGTTCACCCTCCACCCGGAATGCCGCCGGACACTACAGGAAGGATGGATGGCCCGGACCACCCTGACAGGTAGGGGGAGAGAAGCGGGTGGCGGCGGCCTATGGCACCGCAAAAGCCACTGCAGTGCATTGATTTAAAGCGCCTGCTTTAAATCAATGATCTGCAGCGGTGTCGAGGGGGGATAAATAGCCGATAACTTATATCGGTATAAGTTATAGGCTATCGGCCCTAACCTCCACCGATTATCAGTATCGGCCCTAAAAAAACGATATCGGTCAATCCCTAGTCAATGGGAACCGTACAGAACTGTATGTGTGTACGGTTCCATCCGGTTTTCACCATACGGTTTTTGACTCTGCACAGTTTTTTTTCTTGGAATTTCAATCAAACAAGTGAAACTTTATTCATAATGGAATGAAAAGTTAAAAACGTATACGTTTTTTTCTTTAAAAGAGGATGCAACCACACATCATTTTTCAAACTGTATACAGATTAAAATTTGTACACACGTTTTGATACAGTTTAGTCAGGTTTTGAGGGATCCGTTTTTCATTAAAAACCTGATATGGGAACTGTACTGCAAAAACGTGGTGTGGACCCAGCCTTAGGGTGCGTTCACGTTGATTCAAGAGGAATTTACTCGAGTAATTCCTCTTGAATTCTCCGCTCCAAATTAATGCACATCTTCTCTGCCCATTGACGTTAATGTTTTTTCCGCTGTCCTGTTCACCAGGGCTGTGGAGTCGAAGTCGAAGTCGGACGAAATGTTGGGTACCTGGAGTCGGCAAACAATGCACCAACTCATACTAAATTTAGATTGAATAAAAAAAAAAGGAAGTTTAAATGTCCCAATTCACAAAAAGTTATAATTAATGATTTCTCTACTGTAAGAATAAAGACCAATGCATGCAGTGCCTCACGTAACCGCAAAACGAACACGTTAAGTGACCGTGTAGAAGCTTTTCACGTGCTTCACTATATGGCACGCAACGCACAATTAGGAGCGGCAATACTTCTACTTTCCATAGTGTTGTGTCCTGCTGTTACAGGGAACCCATGGGTAACCTAGCCTCTCACTGATAAGGGGTTAAGGAAATATGTTTTCTGCAGGACTAGAGACACTTGTATAAGTGAAGGGAATGGAGGGTCAATAGTTCAAGACTGCAGCTGTAAACCATTGGAAAAAGGCTATAAAAACTTGTAAACTCGATTGTTAGCTTAAAGGGGTACTCCGCCCCCTAGACATCTTATCCCCTATCCAAAGGATAGGGGATAAGATGTCAGATCGCAGGGGTCCTGCTGCGGCACCGCGCACAGAGTGTACAGTATTCCAAAATTATTCCTCAGTGTGAACGCACCCTTATAGGGATGTCCCGATACCGGTAATGTGACCAACGCTATCCCCGATACCTGTGCACACTACTGAACTATGCAGCGTGCGCCATAGCCAGGACCTGTGACTAACACTGAACATCACCGATCGCAGTGATGTCCGACATTAACCCTCTAGACGCCGTGATCAAAGTTGATTTTCGGCGTCTAAAAGTCCTAAAACAACTGCAGGTTAGCTCAGGGATGCTGATCGGGATCTGACCGTTGTCCCGATCAGCTGAGAGGACGGCCCCTTACCGTGCTCCGCACTGTCTGATCGTTGCTCCAATACTGCAGCCAGCCATGGCAGGCAGTAGTAAAGGAGCTCTGATAACACTGATCAATGCTGTGCTATGGCATAGCATTGATCAGTGTATGCAAACTACAGATTGCATGTAATAGTCCACTATGGAGGCTAAAAAAGTGAAAAAAAATTATAATAATTATTAGGCCCCTTTCACACTACGGATATCATCCTGTTTTTTTTTTTTTTTTTTTTTTTACTGTAGTTATGGATGAAAAAAAAAACTGATGCAATAACCGGTAATAACGGATGATAACTGATGACCATCATCTATTATTTTTAATGGGTCTTTGTTAAAAAAAAAAAAACCTGATGTTGTTCATCCGTTATTACCAGTTACATCCGTTTTTTTTTTAATCAGGTTATTAACCCTATTATTGAAAAGCTGTACTGAGCATGCTCAGTACAAAAAACGGATGTTAAAAAACCTGACAAAAACTGACTTTTTTTTTTTTTTTTTTTTTTTAACATCCGGTTCCCATAGACTTCAATGTTAAATTTTAATGTTGGGTTTTTCGCCATATTTATTTATTTATTTTTTTACCGGACCAAAAATTAGTGCATGCACCGTCTTTTGTGGCGGCAAAAATAACTGACATTAGTAAAAAACGGACATGCCTGATGCAAAAGGATTTTGACATGAATGGGATTTTTTGCCGGTCGTTTTCAGGCGTACCTGAAGTGTGAAAGGGGCCGGAGATTGAGATCAGACATCTTACCGCCTGCCTATCCTTTGGATAGGGGATAAAATGTCAAGAGGTGGAGTACCCCTTTAAATATTATCTACTATCAGGATAGGATCTATCTAGATCACTGGTCTCCAAACTGTGGACCTCCATCTGAAAACTACAACTCCCAGCATTCAAAAGAAATAAGCTGCCTCCAGAGCTGTGTAGCATTACATCTTTCCATACAGAACACGTGCATGCTCATCTCACCCGAGCACGCATATGTATTTAGGAGGATGTGAAGAATAGTTGTCGGCTGAATGACGGCTATAGCAGTTGTGCGTCCTCCGGCTTAGTAGCTTCATTGTACTGAATCTGATGACTCGATTATAATTCAGATTTCTAGGCAGGGTTTATAGGGTTAAAGGGACACTCCGCTCCCAACATCCTTATAAAGCTTCTTATGTGATTACAACCTGTCTGCAGATCTATAAGCCTCTGTCAGTGCTTCCCAACCAGGGCACCTCCAGCTGTTGCAAAACTACAACTCCCAGCATGCCCGGACAGCCGTTGGCTGTCCGGGCATGCTGGGAGTTGTAGTTTTGCAACAGCTGGAGGTGCTCTGGTTGGGAAGCACTGCTCTACGTGTCTGATGCCTCCTGTCTATATTCTTTCACACAGTAGTTTGCAAATGTATTCAACTCCTTGGACTTTTTTTTTTTTCTTTCCTATTTTGCTACTGGTACAAACTGGAATTCATACAGATGTTTATCATTTCATGAACACAACAAACAGTAACTTAAATGTAATAAAATACCTTTTACTGTGACACTAATAAAACGTTTACATCTGTTGGATACAAAAGTATTAACTTCTCACCATGACAAAATGTAAAAAAGTCCAAGGGGTGTGAATACTTATGCAAGTATATATGCTGTATATAATACACTACCTGCTCTACCAACCCCGTCCCACAGTGCCCTCTCCATCCCCCGCGGTATTTGTTCCACCGGCCCCACAGCGCCCCCTCTGTCCCTCGCAGTACCTGCTCCCCCGGCCCCACAGCGCCCCCCTCTGTACTTGCTACCCCGGCTCCACAGCGCCCCCTCTGTCCCCCGCGGTACTTGCTCCCCCGGCTCCACAGCGACCCCTCTGTCCCCCCCCCCAGTACCTGCTCCCCAGCCCCACAGCGCCCCATATGTCCCCCAGCTCCACAGCGCCCCCCTCTGTCCCCCCTCAGTACTTGCTCCCCACAGCGCCCCCTCAGTACTTGTTCCTCCGGCCCCACAGCGCCCCCTCTGTCCCCCGTGGTTATTAACTCCTTCGGCCCCACAGCGCCCCCTCTGTCCCCCTCAGTACTTGTTCCTCCGGCCCCACAGCGCCCCCTCTGTCCCCCTCAGTACTTATTCCTCCGGCCCCACAGCGCCCCCTCTGTCCCCCTCAGTACTTGCTCCCCCGGCCCCACAGCGCCCCCTCTGTCCCCCTCAGTACTTGCTCCCCCGGCCCCACAGCGCCCCCTCTGTCCCCCGCGGTTATTACCTCCTCCGGGGGCCGCACCAGGCGCTTCTCCCAGTTGATGGGCTTGCTGCTGGGGGCGCTGAGGAAAGATGGACGGGACACGGTCTGGAAGAGCTCATCCGGGCCCGGCAGCATCTGGGAGGGCAGCGGCCTCTTCACCGCCGCCTTCACCTTCTCCTCCTCGGCCTCCTCATCGCTGCTGTCCGAGCTAGAGCTGCCATAGGCGGCGAAGTAACTGAGAGGATCCCGGTCCTCCTCCGGAGCCGCCATTGTGCAGCCGATAATCCTGTCCCGGGAAACAGACACTTCCGGGTGCTGAACTGTACGGGGACAGATGGCGGCGGAGCCTCCTCCTAGTCATGGCCGCAAGAAATGTCACTGCAGCCCAACTGTGTCCCTATAGATAGTGCCAGCGCCGTGCCCATAATAAGTGTGAGCTAGAGAGTGCCCCCATATATAGTGCCAGTCAGAGAGTGCCCCATAATAAGTTCAAGCTAGAGAGTGCCCCCATATATAGTGCCAGTGCAGTGCCCCATAATAAGTGCGAGCTAGAGAGTGCCCCCATATATAGTGCTAGCCAGAGAGCCCCCTCATAATAAGTGCAAGCTAGAGAGTGCCCCCATATATAGTGCCAGTCAGAGAGTGCCCCATAATAAGTTCAAGCTAGAGAGTGCCCCCATATATAGTGCCAGTGCAGTGCCCCATAATAAGTGCGAGCTAGAGAGTGCCCCCAATATATAGTGCTAGCCAGAGAGCCCCCTCATAATAAGTGCGAGCTAGAGAGTGCCCCCATATATAGTGCCAGGCAGAGAGTGCCCCATAATAAGTTCAAGCTAGAGAGTGCCCCCATATATAGTGCCAGTGCAGTGCCCTATAATAAGTGCGAGCTAGAGAGTGCCCCCATATATAGTGCTAGCCAGAGAGCCCCCTCATAATAAGTGCGAGCTAGAGAGTGCCCCCATATATAGTGCCAGGCAGAGAGTGCCCCATAATAAGTTCAAGCTAGAGAGTGCCCCCATATATAGTGCCAGTGCAGTGCCCTATAATAAGTGCGAGCTAGAGAGTGCCCCATAATAAGTGTGAGCTAGAGAGTGCCCCCATATATAGTGCTAGTCAGAGAGCACCCTCATAATAAGTGCGAGCTAAAGAGTGCCCCCATATATAGTGCCAGTCAGAGAGTGCCCCATAATAAGTTGAAGCTAGAGAGTGCCCCCATATATAGTGCCAGCGCAGTGCCCCATAATAAGTGCGAGCTAGAGAGTGCCCCATATATAGTGCCATCCGCAGTGCCCCATAAGTGTGAGCTAGAGAGTGCCCCATATATAGTGCCAGCCGCAGTGCCCCATAATAAGTGCGAGCTAGAGAGTGCCCCCATATATAGTGCCAGCCGCAGTGCCCCATAATAAGTGTGAGCTAGAGAGTGCCCCCATATATAGTGCCAGCCGCAGTGCCTCATAGTAAGTGTGAGCTGGAGAGTGCCCCATATATAGTGCCAGTCAGAGAGTACCCTCATAATAAGTGCGAGCTAGAGAGTGCCCCCATATATAGTGCTAGCCAGAGAGCACCCTCATAATAAGTGCAAGCTAGAGAGTGCCCCCATATATAGTGCCAGTCAGAGAGTGCCCCATAATAAGTTCAAGCTAGAGAGTGCCCCCATATATAGTGCCAGTGCAGTGCCCCATAATAAGTGCGAGCTAGAGAGTGCCCCCATATATAGTGCTAGCCAGAGAGCCCCCTCATAATAAGTGCGAGCTAGAGAGTTCCCCCATATATAGTGCCAGTCAGAGAGTGCCCCATAATAAGTTCAAGCTAGAGAGTGCCCCCATATATAGTGCCAGTGCAGTGCCCTATAATAAGTGCGAGCTAGAGCGTGCCCCCATATATAGTGCTAGTCAGAGAGCACCCTCATAATAAGTGCGAGCTAAAGAGTGCCCCCATATATAGTGCCAGTCAGAGAGTGCCCCATATATAGTGCCAGCGCAGTGCCCCATAATAAGTGCGAGCTAGAGAGTGCCCCATATATAGTGCCAGCCGCAGTGCCCCATAATAAGTGCGAGCTAGAGAGTGCCCCATATAAAGCTCCAGCCGCAGTGCCCCATAATAAGTGTGAGCTAGAGAGTGCCCCCATATATAGTGCCAGCCGCAGTGCCCCATAATAAGTGCGAGCTAGAGAGTGCCCCCATATATAGTGCCAGTCAGAGAGTGCCCCCATAATAAGTGTGAGCTAGAGAGTTCTTACTATCCCACACACCCACTCCCAGCATTCTGTTGCAAAACTACACCTCCCAGCATGTTGGCTGTCCGGGCATGCTTGGAGTTGTAGGTATGCAACAGCTAGAGGTCCACATTATTGAAGACCTAGAACAGTGTTTTCCAACCAGTGTGGCTCCAGCTGTTGCAAAACTACAACTTCCAGCATGCCCAGACAACCATGCCTTGGTTGGAAATCACTGACCTAGTAGGTATATGAGTGATATACCTAAGTCCTTAAACTGTGGACTTCCAGCTATTACATAACTACAACTCCAAGCATGCCCAGACAGCCAACATGCTGGGAGTTGTAGTTTTTCTTACTAGCCCCCCCCCCCCCCATACATCTTATAGGAATTTATCCTGGAGGAACCCATCCGCTGAGGACCCCCGTGATCTTTCACGCAGCACCCCAGATACCATCAGCCCCCGGAGCATGTTCGCTTCGGTCTGATGACTGCCGATCACGGGACCGGAGTATTGTGAAGTCACGGCTCCGCCCCCGTGTGACATCACGCTCCGCCCCCTCAATGCAAGCCTATGGGAGGGGGCGTGACGGGATCTCCGGAGATTCCCTTCACATTACTCACTATGATCATACCCTAACTGTTCCTCCTGACCAGTTTCAGTCTATCATATTGCTGGTGGGGTCTTTCCTTCCATGGTTCCATTATGGCCGATTCAAATCTTATGGTTTTTTAGCGCAGCTACAAAACCATAACTCCCAGCATGGCTGTCCAGGCATACTGCGACTTGTGCTTTTGTAACAGCTGGGGGGTCACAGTTTGGAGACCACTGATCTAAACTTTTACGGTCCCGTTTGAATTGGACATGCCTCAGGTTGGACCCAAATTTATGATAGTTGGCGTCTAAAGTAAACCAAGTATATTTTGGGCTGGGTTGTAAACGGCACCAGACGTACCCTCCCAAATTTCCCTATAGTACCATTAATAGCTTCTTGCTGTTAACAGTATAAGAAGTAGATAAATAAAAGCATCCCTCTATAGTCCAGTGGTCCCCAACCCAGTCCTCAAGGCCCACCAATATTCTCGGTTTTTTTCAGTTTGGGTCTATTCACATGGCGGGATTTCCGCCTCAAATTAAAGCCCATAGACTTCTATGGGATTCTGCACTCCCATTCAACCTTCTAAAATTCCGCTTGCGGAATTTTAGAAGGTTGAATGGGAGTGCGGAATCCCATAGAAATCTATGGGCTTTAAAGGGGTTATCCAGGAAAAAACTTTTTATATATATATCAACTGGCTCCAGAAAGTTAAACAGATTTGTAAATTACTTCTATAAAAAAAATCTTAATCCTTTCAGTACTTATGAGCTTCTGAAGTTAAGGTTGTTCTTTTCTGTCTAAGTGCTCTCTGATGACACGTGTCTTGGGAACCACCCAGTTTAGAAGCAAATCCCCATAGCAAACCTCCTCTAAACTGGGCGTTTCCCGAGACACGTGTCATCAGAGAGCACTTAGACAGAAAAGAACAACCTTAACTTCAGAAGCTCATAAGTGCTGAAAGGATTAAGATTTTTTAATAGAAGTAATTTACAAATCTGTTTAGCTTTCTAGAGCCAGTTGATATATATAAAAAAGTTTTTTCCTGGAATACCCCTTTAATTTGAGGCGGAATTTCGCTAGGAGAAATTCCGCCTTGTAAATAGACGCTTACTACAGTGGAAAAAAACAGCGATAAAAGATTAAAATTTAAAGGGGTACTCCCCTGGAAAACATTTTTTTTTTTTTTTAATCAACTGGTGCCAGAAAGTTAAACAGATTTGTAAATTACTTCTATTTAAAAATCTTAATCCTTCCAGTACTTATCAGCTGCTGTATGTTCCAAAGGAAGTTCTTTTCTTTTCGAATTTCCTTTCTGTCTGACCACAGTGCTCTCTGCTGACACCTCTGTCCATTTTAATAACTGTCCGGAGCAGGAGAGGTTTACTAAGGGGATTTGCTTCTACTCCGGACAGTTCCTGATACGGACAGAGGTGTCAGCAGAGAGCACTGTGGTCAGACAGAAAGGAAATTCAAATAGAAAAGAACTTCCTCTGGAACATACAGCAGCCAATAAGTACTGGAAGGATTAAGATTTTTAAATAAAAGTAATTTACAAATCTGTTTAACTTTCTGGCACCAGTTGATTTAATTATTTTTTTTCCCCCCAGTGGAGTACGCCTTTAAATCCTGGACTATTGGGGGCCTTGAGGACGGGTTTGGGGACCTCTGCTCCAAACTCATACATTCAGAATTAACAAGGAACATTTTTGTACCATCTTCCAGCCATCCAGTCCCCAAAAAAATAGATGTCCTTGATTCTTTTTCTATAAATTTTAAATGGATCCACCATTCTGTGACCAGAGTTCTGAAGAACACAAATCCAACGCTACCTGATCAGATAAGGGCAGAGTATTTATTTAAGATATCACGGATTGAAAGGAGAAGTGGATCTCAGAGGAAGGAACTGGTTATCGATGGTGGAGCACGCGCAGGATTCCTCAGGATCCACCGTAGGAATGATGGGAAGCGGCGGCGCTCCGAGTTCTCCGGGTTTGGGGAACTTGAGGGAGAAGTTAGAACTTTGTTTGCTGTTCTTTGCCTTGATCTCTGCAGAAATGGGACTTCTCAGAGTTAGAGAGTTGCTAAAATAATTTGGGAGGCTGGGCTCTCCTTCAGGGTGAAAGAGAACTGTGGATTCCGTTTGGGGGGACACCAGTATTTCATCTGGAGAACTTAATCCATTGGAAGTTGTCAGGGACGTGTTCAGACAGCAATCTACAAGAGAAAAAAGATGTTTGTAGTGTATATAGTGCTGGGGACACAAATTTCCTTACAGACTGGAACTGGTATTAAAGGGGTACTCCGGTGTTTTTTTTTTTTTTTAATCAACTGGTGCCAGAAAGTTAAACAGATTTGTAAATGACTTCTATTAAAAAATCTTTACCCTTCCAGTACTTTTTAGCAGCTGTATGCCACAGAGGAAATTCTTTTCTTTTTGTCTTGTCCACAGTGCTCTCTGCTGACACCTGATGCCCGTGTCAAGAACTGTCCAGAGCAGGCAGGAGAAAATCCTTATTGCAAACCTATGCTGCTCTGGACAGTTCCTGACACGTACAGAGGTGTCAGCAGAGAGCACTGTGGACAAGACAAAAAAAAAGTTCAAAAAGAAAAGAATTTCCTCTGTAGCATACAGCTGCTAAAAAGTACTGGAAGGGTAAAGATTTTTTTTTTTTATAGAAGTCATTTACAAATCTGTTTAACTTTCTGGCACCAGTTGATTTAAAAGAATGTTTTCCACTGGAGTACCCCTTTAACCCATTAAAGAAGATCCTCCTATTCACAGGATGGGGATAAGTAGCGGATCGCAGGGGGTTCAATCACCTGAAAGGGACCCAGCGCTCAGTGAGGAGCTCCATTTATTACTATGGAAGCGCTAAAAAAAAACCTGAAAACAGCTCTCGGGCACCATCAGCGCTCCCATGGAAATGAATGGAGCGCTAGCTGTCTACCGCTAGATGACACACGCTCCTTACTGAGAGAGCCAAAGTCTCGTCCCGCACCAGAAATCGGACCCCCCACGATCAGCTACCGTATTTACTCGTGTAGAAGCCGAGTTTTTCAGCACATTTTTTATGCGGCATGGGAGGCGCCACTGCTGGGCTGCTGTTTGCCAGTGGCAGAGAGATACAGCAATAGATCTGGTGATTGGGTAGGTCGGTAAACACCCCCCACTCCCCAGTTACTTGCTTGTCCACTCCATGCATTGTGCAAGGACCTTTAACATCGCAGGGCCTGCTGGTAACAAGTGCGTGCTGCGCGCAGGCACGTCTCTTACCAGGGAAGAAGACACCAGTGACATCATGAGCCCCACCAGAGAGCAGTGTGGCAGGGTTCCAGGCTGCCGCAGCCACCACACAGCGCCGTTTTATGAGTAAGGGGGTGAAAAGCCTTCTAAAAAATGTTTGATTTAAAAATATTAATATGTTACATGAGTTTTAGATTTGGCGCACTGACCGGTTTAGATGCACCAGGATTCTTTATTTTCTTTCACAGGAACATCTTGTGCGGGGGAGCGGACTGCTGGGCAGACCTTCGAACAACTGCCCAGCAGTCCGCTCCCCCGCACAAGATGTTCCTGTGAAAAAAAAAAAAAGAATCCTGCTGCATCTAAACCAGTCAGTGCTCCATACTCTTCTTTTGTGATTTTATTCCTTCAGAATCACCTCACACTTCTTCCACCTCCTTTCCACACTGCAGCTCTGCACACAGCAGTGATTAGGCTCACTCAAAGTGAGCACTAAACTCGGGCAACTCCTACACTATATACAGGGCAATTTGGGGGGTTCCCATTGTGCAATCAGGGTCACATGGGTACTCTGCATCTCCCTCCTTAAGGGTACAGTACACATATAATACCATAATACAGTGAATCACAATATCACAGTAAACAATAAAGTAGTGGGTCCAACACAAGTGTAACAGGCAAACCTGAGGCAATCCGCGGCCCACCGGACAGCCTTTGGTGCTGGGACACTAGTGTTGAGCGGCATAGGCCATATTCGAATTCGCGAATATTCGCGAATATATGGACGAATATTCGTCATATTCGCGAATATTCGCATATTCGTAATATTCTCGCTTTATTTTCGCATATGCGAATATTCGTGTGCGCGAAAATTAACATATGCGAAAATTTGCATATACAAAAATTAACATAAGCGAAAATTAGCACATGCGAAAATTAGCATATGCAAATATACGCATATGCGAAAATTCGCGCACCAGTCTCACACAGTAGTATTAGAGCCTTCTTACACCACATAAGCTGGAAGTAGAGAGGGATGATCACTGTGATGTGTACTGTAAAAAAAAAAAAAAAAAAAAAAAAAACAACGAATATTCGTAATTCCGAATATATAGCGCTATATTCGCGAATATTCGCAAATATGCGATATTCGCGAATAAAATTCGAATTTAGAATATTCGCGAGCAACACTATGGGACACCACACATGCACAATGATCCTGATGCATGGCGCATGCGCAGGGTTTCGCTAGGGCTAGAAGATCCCTAGTTATCCATGAATGGGTGTGGAAAGCAAGTGGGTTTAGGTTTTGCAGCCCTGGGAACCACAGTGAAGATCCAGGGGTCAAGTTCTGGGAAGAAAAAGTGTGGGAACTCACCCAAGACTTCCACTCAGGATTCCTGCTAATGGGAACAGTGTTGCTGCGGTGGAAAAAGTACAGGAACTCAGTTCCCATGCGTTCCTGCAGGACTTGAGCCCTGTGAAGATCTAATTGCAAGTAATGCTATATTCATGAAATGGAATATCTGAAACAATGAGATTCTAAAATGCTGAACTGGACAGAGTTACCTTTGAAGGATTCCAGCCGTGAGTTTTTTACTCGTAGGACCTCGTCGGTGATTTTTTCTATAAGAAAGTCTTGTGTTCTTTGTTGTCTTATGGATTCAATCAAGGCATCGAGCCCCTTTGGATGTTTGGCCAGTCGATCCAGCATTTCTCCAGCTCTTTTCCGACTTGTTGTTTGGCATAAAATTTCCTCGGTATCATCTTTGATCAGAATCATTTTGGAGCGCAGGTAGTCAAAGTGTCTTTCGGCGATTAGCTTTTCACATAAATACGGTCGTAACCGTTCTACAGCCTGTCAAGAGGTGGACGATAAAGTTACAAAAGGGCGCAATACTGCAAAAACTTGTATACGGTAGAACTTTTATATCAGTGTTTCCCAACCAGGGTGCCTCCAGCTGTTGCAAAACTACAACTCCCAGCATGCCCGGACAGCCTTCGGCTGTCCGGGCATGCTGGGAGTTGTAGTTTTGCAACAGCTGGAGGCACCCTGGTTGGGAAACACTGTTCTATATTCTTTAAAGGGGTACTCCGGTAAACTTTGGAAAACTTTTTTTTTTTTTTTTAATGAACTGGTGCCAGAAAGTTAAACAGATTTGAAAATGACTTCTATTAATAATTCTTAATCCTTTCAGTACTTTTTAGCAGCTGTATGCTACAGAGGAAAATCTTTATTTTTTGAATTTCTTTTTTCTGTTGTCCAGAGTGCTCTCTGCTGACACCTGATGCCCGTATCAGGAACTGTCCAGAGCAGGAGAAAATCCCCATAGCAAACCTATGCTGCTCTGGACAGTTCCGGACACGGACAGAGGTGTCAGCAGAGAGCACCGTGGACAACACAAAAAAAATTCAAAATGTAAAGAATTTCCTCTGTAGCATACAGCTGCTAAAAAGTACCAAAAGGATTAAGATTTTTTAATAGAAGTAATTTACAAATCTGTTTAACTTTCTGGCACCAGTTCATTTAAAAAAGAAAAAAGTTTTCCACCGGAGTACCCCTTTAAATGCCCATTCACACTACAGAATCTAGGTGGAGACTGCGCCGGAAGAATGAACATGTTCATTCATTTTGGTTGAGTCTGGGATCCGGAAATTCCGCGGCAGAAATTCTGTAATGAATGGTACAGCAATAGGCGGCTGCTGCACCATTATTTCTGAGCGGAATTTCGTTCCGAAAAAAACGTAGTGTGAATGGGTTCTTTATTGTGTTCAACTGATGACTTCTAGTCCATCAGTATCTCACTAGGAGGGAATGATGGCAGACGTGCCAGGACTTTTAGGCGTGTTCACACAGCGTAAAATGCATCTGCAAAGATAACAACTTCCTGTGGATCATACAGCATCTAATAAGTACTGAAAGGATTAAGATTTTTTTAATAGAAGCAATTTACAAATCTGTTTAATTTTCTGGCACCAGTTGATTAAAAAAAAAAGTTTTCCAGTGGAGTACCCCTTTAATGGGGGTTGGCCAAATGGTATAGCTCGGCATGCTATGCTGTTTAAATAACTCCCGAAGTTTTGTAAACAGCGCAGTTCACAAGTCTATGCCGTTAGTGCAACCCCCATTAAAGTCTATAGCAACGCAAATTTAGTAATTTCCCTGCACACGGTTGTAAAGAGCGTCTTTCGCTCCTGAGGACCTGACCTGTACTGCTGTTTTTTTTGTGCACTGTACCTGAAGATACTGCCATATTGGGTCAATGCATAGGGTGACAGAAGCAAGCTTCAAAATCGCCCCCTGTTCTCAAAAAATCCATTTAATATATGTGTGATGTCCCAGTACTGGATATGTTCCTACAGTCCTGCCAGGTTGAGTCCCTGTACATCCTCAGGGCTCTCCTGCAGTGTTCCCCCATAATGTGAATAGGTTGTATATTAAGTGCACAGGACCTTTGAATTTGGTCACATGATTGTTAGTCACATGATAATGTTTGTCACATGTTTAAGTCCTATGTTTGTTACCCAGAGAGCACCAGGTGACCTGCAGCTAGCCTATGGGCTCCTTGCTCAGCCCCCCTTTATAAGAGGGGGAGTTACTACTAACTCTCTATTAGATCCTGAGGTCCAGTCCAGTCCAGACGTCTCAGGGTCAGTGTCCAGCACTTCTGGAGGCCTCAACCTAAATTGCAGCCACAAGTCAGTAATTGTCAAGTCATTTTTATCTGCTGTCATCATCTTCAGTCATGTCTATTATAGTCAGCGTGGCCTGCACCTATAGTCTCTCAAGTCACTGCAAGTCCCAGCAAGCTGCGAGGTCCCCTGTGTTACTGGTCACCTCTCTGGGATCCTGTCCGAGAAGTATAGACTGTACCATCTGTATAAGTCTGCATGCACACTACGTTTCTTAAGATACGGGACCGTATACGGCTGGGGAGAGGGGAGCGGAGAGTCGGGGGCGGGGCAACCGCACGCTGCTGTATGTGGTCCCGTATCTAATGTATTTCAATGAGCGACCAGAGAGAAACGCTGCCACCGGTCGGCTCCCTTTTGCCCCGTATACAGTTTCCCGACCGGACCTAAAAACGCTGTTGACTACGTTTGTAGGTCCGGTTGGGAAACCGAATACGGGCCAAAACGGAGTCTACCGGAGGCAGCGTTTCACTCCGGTCGCTCATTGAGATACATTAGATACAGGACTGCATACGACAGCATGCGGTTGCCCCGCCCCTGACTCTCCGCCCCCCTCTCCCCAGCCGTATACGGTCCCGTATCTTAAGAAACGTAGTGTGCATGCACCCTAACCTCAGTAAAAGCTACTGTTAACCTTAACCTGGCCTTGGACTACTTTTTGCCCCTGCCTAACCTAGGACTCGCGGTACTACCTTCGGGTAGTTTCATAGCCAAACCACACCCTGGCGTCACGAACATGAAGGGGTTAATACCATCTACCCAGGGCAACACCATCTGCCCCTTACACCTCACATCACCCCCCGACGACACCACATATGGTCCCCAGATAGGGGACGTATCAGAAATCAAATTGATAAGAACAGAAACTACCCTTTTTATGTGTCTATCGCCCATCTTTCACTTAAAAATAGCATATTACAGCTGCTCAATGTCTTTTCGATCTTGTCAAAGGGAGGGAGCATGTCCCTCTCTGCCTGCACTGTGATGACCCCCTCCCCCTCCCTCACTCTGCTGACTCACTGCTCTTGGGTGCCTGGCAGCCCTGCTCTATAACCCTTTCCTCTCTGGATTTATGCTGTACACACACACACACAATTATTATTGGAGATTGCCTGTACTCTGCCAACAAAGACAATATGGTGAGTGTATAACTTACATCTTCCTGTCATTCACGTGTGTCATCCTTGGGCAGTCCTGTAATGCTGGGACTTGTAGTTTTGAAATAGTTGAAGGTACAGTGTCTTTTTACAGCAACATTGCCTTTAGCTGTGTGCCTACTGTTTTTGCAAAACTACAACTCCCAGCATGCCCAGACATCCTTTGACTGTCCAGGCATGCTTGGAGTTGTAGTTGTGCAACAGCTGGAGGCACATATTTGGTAAAACTCTGTGTTACAGCAGTGTTGCTGCAGGCTGTGTTCCTCCCGCAGCCTTGTCAATCAGCCATCTTGTGTCCATGACCCTTGGACACCCTCATGCTGCTGTGGTACTCCGTGTCCCAGAAGGTATGGGGACCCCTAGTGGTAGGATTTTCGGAGGCAGTTTTCTTTAATAAAATGTGAAAATGTTTTAAAGAAGTATATTAGAAAAACTATTATTTTGCCAAGATGTACAACATATTAAAAAGTTTTTATTTCTGACAGTGCCCATTTATGCCCACCCCCAGACACAATGGCATAGACGAGAGGTGGCCCCATAGCAATTATCGAAATGGGCCTCCTATTATGGTGTCTGATTTTGCCCCTCAAGACTGAAGGGTCCGGTGTTCAGTTCCCTTTGCTTTCCATGACCCATTAGTTCCCACTATGGTACCTACACGCTTGCTCTGACCCCATAAGTAGTGGCAATGGGGGATATTTATCAAAACCTGTGCAGAGGAAAAGTTGCCCAGTTGCCCATAGCAACCAATCAGATCGCTTCTTTCATTTTTAACAAGGCCTATGCAAAATGAAAGAAGGAATCTGCTTTACCTCTGCACAGGTTTTGATAAATCTCCCCCAATGATCCTACTTTATTTTGTGATGATCATGTTGATCACATGGGGGGGTGGATTTATCAAAACCTGTCCTGAGTTGCCATAGCAACCAGATTACTACTTTCATTTTTGAAAAGGCCTCTGAAAAATGAAAGAAGCGATCTGATTGGTTGCTATGGGCAACTCTTTTTATTTTTCTATAAACCTCAGTTTTTGATAAATCTCCCCCATGGAGATCAACACGATCATCATGACAGGAAATATTAAAGGAGTAGTCCAGACCTGAAAAACTTATCCCCTATCCAAAGGATAGGGGATAAGTTTCCGACTGCTGCGCCCCCCCCCCCCCCCCCCGCGTGATCTTCTGTATGGGGCCCCGGCAGCCCGCGGGAAGTGGGCGTGTTGACCACGGCTGACGCACCCCCTCAATACAACTCTATGGTAGAGTCGGAGCACTGCCGTCAATCTCCGGCTCTGCCAGAGCGATGTATTGGGGGCGTGTCGGCCGCCGCTTCGTGCGGTGGTCGACACTCGCTATCTGGTCAGCGAGCCGGGGCCCCAGCGGTCGGACCCCTCGCAATCTGAAACTTATCCCCTATCCTGGTTCCTGCCCCTGTATATGGATCCTTATCCAGATCATCAGACCTGGGGGGGTGGGTGAATTCCCAACCTGGATCAGATCTGCCATAATCCTGAGAGGACCCAATGAGACAATAGTAAAAAACCCTTTCTATTACTAAGATCAGTGGTCTCAAACTGTGGCCCTCCAGATGTTGCCAAACTTCAACTCCCAGCATGCCCGGACAGCCAACGGCTGTCCGGGCATGCTGGGAGTTGAAGTTTGGCAACATCTGGAGGGTCACAGTTTGAGACCACTTAGATCTTCGCCAAAATAAACGAGCAAAACAAGATGTGACTGAGATTTCTACAGCTTCCTGCTTCCTCAGATTGACCCGTCTCCTCAGCCATGTCTGATATAAGAGAGAATTAACCCATTACGTATCAGATCCCTGTTGGTCGTGGATCCATTCACCACCACCAGTGAATCCCCTGCCTCCCGGTACTTACTTCTTTCTTAATATCTGCCATTACATCTTCATTCAGTTGGGGAGTCATCTTGGGTGCACCTGAAGGCCACCACCCCCAGCCTGTGACGTGCCTACAGATCGTAGTACGGTGCGAGCACTAAGGTGAGATCACTAGTGCACGCACACTTTTTTTTTTTTTCCGTGCACAGACTGGCTTGGTTTCATTTGCAGACTCTTATCTAGCAGTGTTTCCTGTTACAGGGGTACGAGTTTCAGCTAGCAAGTTGCTGTGCGCTTCCTGCTAGCGAGGTCGATGACACCATTTTTACCCGGTCCTTCCTCATTGCTCTGTTGTGACGCGCTCACTCTCATTTCCTAAATTCCTGGGGGAACTTAACCGACCAGTTGCTTTGCTGAGGTGTGAACAACAGGTGTCACCGCCGTCCCTGTTAAAAAACTCAAGGGCCAAGTAAAGACCCATGAAAAGACAGAACAATCGCGAAACATTCCTACAACTTTTTGTTAAACAGAAAGCTAAAAAGCTTTATAAAAAGTTGCCTGTAAAACTCCTTAAAGGGGTACTCCGGTGGAAAGCAATTTTTTTTCAAGTCAACTGGTCCTAGAAAGTTAAATGGATTAGTAGTTTTTTTTTAGACTTTCTTATATTAGCACCTTTGGCAAGTTTTTCTGTAGTGGATATTGCTACTCATTAGCAGCTTTTTTTTTTAACAAAAAGGTCAAATACTTTAACCTCTTCAGGACACAGGGCGTATGGATACGCCCTGCATTCCGAGTCCTTAAGGACCGAGGGCGTATCCGTACGCCTGTGGGAAATCCGGTCCCCACTGCTAGCCGGTTGGGGACCGGAGCCAGATGCCTGCTGAAATCATTCAGCAGGCACCCTGGCACATCGCCCAGGGGGGTCCTGACACCCCCCCATGTCGGCGATCGGAGAAAATCGCATGTCAATTCAGACATGCGATTTTCTCCAATACCGGGCTGATCGGGTCTCTGGTGACCCGATCACCCGGAAAATGGGGCTGATCGAAGCTGTCAGCAACAGCCCCGATCAGCCTAAAGGATAGGAGTGAGGTCGCAAAGCTGCGATCTACTCCTATCCCCTGGCATTAGTCAGATTATCATAGACAATTAGATCTTTACTGTGGCAACGACTAGGGGGGCCAAACTGCAACTCCCAGCATGCCCAGACAGCCAAAGGCTGTCTGGGCATGCTGGGAGTTGTAGTTTTGCAACATCTGGAGGGTCACAGTGGTGCCCAAACAGTAGCCCTCCAGATGTTGCCAAACTACAACTCTCAGCAGGCCTCGACTGCCCAGGCATGCTGGGAGTTGTAGTTCTGTAACATCTGTCCCTTCAGATTTAGCAATTTTCATGACATTTTTGAAAATTGCTGCTCTACTTTGAAGCCCTCTAATTTTTTCAAAAAGCAAAAATATGTCCATTTTATGATGCCAACATAAAGTGGACATATTGTGTTTGTGAAGAAAAATAAAATGTATTGTGAATATCCATTTTCCTTACAAGTAGAGAGCTTCAAAGTTAGAAAAATGCTAAATTTTCATGAAATTTTGTGATTTTTCACCAAAAAAGGATGCAATTAACGCCGAAAATTTACCACCAAAATAAAGTAGAATATGTCACGAAAAAACAATCTCAGAATAAGAATATTCAGTAAAAGCGTTTTTGCGTTATTAATTCGTAAAGTGACGGTGGTCAGAATTGCGAAAAAGGGCTCAGTCCTTAAAGGGGTAGTCCAATGGTGAAAAACTTATCCCCTATCCTAAGGATAGGGGATAAGTTTGAGATCGCGGGGGGTCCGACCGCTGGGGCCCCCTGCGATCTCTCTGTACGGGGCCCCGGCTCTCCGCCCAGATAGCGGGTGTCGACCCCCGCACGAGGCGGCTGTCGACACGCCCCCTCAATACATCTCAATGGCAGAGCCGGAGATTGCCGAAGGCAGCGCTTCGGCTCTGCCAGAGTTGTATTGAGGGGGAGTGTCGGCCGCCGCCTCGTGCGGAGGTCGACACGCCCCCTTCCCGCGGGCTGTCGGGGCTCCGTACAGGAGATAGCAGGGGGCCCCAGTGGTCGGACCCCCCGCGATCTGCAACTTATCCCCTATCCTTAGGATAGGGGATAAGTTGCTCACCACTGAGTCACCACTGGACTACTCCTTTAAGGTGAAAAAGGGCTGCGTCCTTAAGGGGTTAAAGGGAAAGTCCGTGGGAAACGGAACTTATTCCTTATGTACAGGATAAGTGTCTGATCATGGGGAGGTCCGACCGATGGGACCTCCCATGATCTCCACAAAGGGGCGCACTTCGATACCCTCCTTCCAAGCCAAGCGGGGGTCCCGTCCCAGTTGGTGATTGGGCCATCACTCCCACTCGTCTCCGAAGGTGGGGGCTGGAGTGCGCCAAGGACGGGCATGTAGCCTGGCCCTGTAGAGGAGATTGCAGGGGTCCCACTGCCCTAATGATTTGTACCACTGTCCTGTAGTGATCTGTGCCACCATGCCCTAATGAACTGTGCCACAGATCCCAAATGATTTGTGCCATTGTGCCCTAAAGATCTGTACCACTGTCCCCTAATGATCTGTGGCCCTTATGACATGTGCCACCATGCCCTAAAGATATGTGTGACCATGCCCCTAATAATCTGTGCCATTACCCTAAATTATTGCTTACCAATCTGTAGCGCTATACCTCTGAAAGGTAATGGCGGCCAGGGACGTGCACACATAGACTAGAAAGGGGACTTGAGCCCCTGCCCTTTCCATGCCCCTCTCTCAGGTGCCTTTTTTTGGTTTATTATGTGGGCACTGTGGTGTTTCAGTAAAATATTATGTGTGCAGGGCCATAACATGGCCAGGTCCCATTCGGGGTGCAGGGGGGATTTGACTGAGCGGCTGCTGAGTCCTGTCCTCCAGCGATCCTAAATTTCACTGCATAATACAGGAGCGCCAGAGCACAGGATCCCATATTAAATAATGGGGGATGGGTGCAGAAGCAGGGATCATCCAGATCCTCTCCTTGGCTCCCAGTCTGCTGCTGCCGGCGTTCCTGTTCCGTGAAGAGAGGAGACAACCTGCATTAAGTAGCTGGGCCGTCTCCTCCTCGCCTGGGCTCCGCATCTGTGATTATTATTTTTTTTTAGGATTAAAAAAAATCTGGCCCTTTAAGAAAAATCAATTTCTTAGCAGATGCCGCACACTGGGGACCTCTGCTCTCCTGTGTGCACTGTCCGTTTGGGAGGTCATGTGGGGGGAGTGAGGCAGCCGGTCCTTGAAGACTGAATTTAAGTGCTTATGGGAGAAGTATCGTGCAGAAAAATGTATCCCCTATGCAAAGTATAGGGGATAAGATCATGGGGCGGGATACATAGAGGAGGTGTGTCAGCTGCCGCTTAGTGCGGGGGTCCACACGCCCTGTTCCTGCGGAGAGCCGGGGTTCCGTGCAGGAGACTGCGTGATAGTTCTCCTTTAATCACGGCCCTGCATGTATGTGATGTGGATAAGATCCAAAAAGAAGGATATCCCAGACGGCGCTTCTCCTCCCAGGAAAGATGCAATGCAGCAATCCACAGAAAATATACCGTGGTCCCTCAAGTTACAATATTACTTGGTTCCAGGACGACCATTGTATGTTGAAACCATTGTATGTTGAGACCAGAACTCTATGGAAACCTGGTAATTGGTTCTAAAGGCACCAAAATGTCATCCAAAAATAGGAAAGAGTGAAGATTAAAGAAAAATAAGTAGATAACTAATATAGATAAAGCAAATCCTTACATATAAAAGTAAGAAATATCTGCTGGGAGCTGTAATTCACTGTCTATGTCAGTGTTTCCCAAGCAGAGAGCCTCCAGCTGTTGCAAAACTACAACTCCCAGCATGCCCGGACAGCCAACGGCTGTCCGGGCATGCTGGGAGTTGTAGTTTTGAAACAGCTGAGGCCACCCTGCTTGGGAAACACTGGTCTATGTAGAGGACAGGAGCTTCTTCAGGGTCCTATACAGTACACACAATGTCCTAAAAAGTAATGGAGTCGCCCCCACCTGGTGTCCAAAGGAGCAACTAACCCTGGTACAGGTAAAGTGTACAGAACATGTAATACCTCCCTGTACTGTAGGGGGCGCTACCAGACACCAGTCAGTGCATACGCTTCAGTAATACAGGGGTTTTTACCAGTGAATGCCCATTTTGATTGGTTGGTTCTTCCAGCCATTGACAGGTATCACAGATCTGGACTGTCTGTACATTGTATGTTGAGTCTGGCTTCAACTTACGATGGTCCAGAAAAGACCATTGTATGTTGAAACCATTGTATGTTGAGACCATTGTAAGTTGAGGGATCACTGTAGGTTTATTGCAACATAAGTTTCGAGCCCGTGCTGGGCTCTTCGTCAGGCTCGAAACTTATGTTGCAATAAACCTATATTTTCTGTGGATTGCTGCATTGCATCTTTCCTGGGAGGAGAAGCGCCGTCTGGGATATCCCTCTTTTTGGATCTTATCCGTTTCCCGACCAGGGCGCCTCGAGCTGTTGCAAAAACTACAACTCCCAGCATGCCCGGACAGTCTTTTGGCCTGGGAGTTTTACTTTTGCAACAGCTGAAGGCACAATAGTTGGGAAACACTGATACATACACCAAGCATGTGAGGGGGGGAGGGGGGATGGGGAATTATTATGGCTGGACCTCACAGGCTTCCATACTGGGCAGACCGGAGGCCATCAGCTAGGGGGGACTGAGGGGGCAGTGTGTGTAGAAGGTGACAGTGAGAGTATGGGCATAGAACATGGCAGTGGGCAGGTCATATTAGTACAGTTAGAGCAATTTGGTATGGGTGGGTATATTGGTATGGGTGTTATATACCTTGTGGGGGAGGAGCTTATAGGGGCCCCCTCGATAGGTCTCGCAGGGAGGTCCCATAATTTATTGTTACTGGAAAAGTGCCTTTTCACCTGAGCCCCTGCCCCCAAAATGTCTGTGCACATCCCTGTGGATCTATGTAAGAAACCTACGGGCCCAGGCTGAAATTATTACAAAATGACATTAAATATACTGGGACAGATTTATCAAAACCTTTGTAGAGAAAAGTGGTGCAGTTGCCCATAGCAACCAATCAAATCGCTCCTTTCATAGTTCAGAGGCCTTTTTAAAAATGAAAGAAACAATCTGGTTGCTATGGGCAACTGGTCAACTTTTCTTCTGCACAGATTATGATAAATCTCCCCCACTGAGTGTCCAGTTAGGAGAAACAAATATAACACACCCCATAGAGAGTAGCGCCATTTTAATTAACTTTACAGAAAAATCCCTTAGGTAACAGTCATGCAGAATATTTTACATATTTGGATTTCAGCCAATCAGAGAGCAGCACTGCCCACATAGAACTCCCAGGAGGAGCAGCGTGTCACACATGTGATGTCATAACCACTGTCCACCAGAGAGCAGCACTGAGCAGAAATAACACGGCTCCTGCTCATTGTTCATCAGTGAGGGGCCAATGCTGGACAATGTAGGGACCCGGGAATGCAGATTCATACACAGGTTTGGTTAGTGTCGTTCCATGTACATTTCTATAATAAACATGGAAATTATCTTTCTTTTCTTTTGTTTTTCTCTCTTAGATGCAGTATTTCCAGGATGTGGAGTCGCATTTCCGGACCTACAGCAAGAAGTTGGATGAAGACATAACCCCTGGAATCACGCACATACACAGACACTTTGCCCAAATTCTAGAGGTAACCTCCTTTAGTATGCCCAGAGGAAGGGTAGTACAGTAGCCATGGATTCCCTACAGGTTTCCTCCCCTCTGGAGGTTTTTCCTGTCCTGAGGTGTTACTGTCCGCTCTTTGTGAGTGATGGGAGGTTACATAAAATCCCCTACACAAACATTTTAATAAATAATAAAGTTCCCCTTTTTGAACCGTTCTTTGACTTGTTCGACTCATTTATTTTATTTTTGTCAGAAAAATTGTGTTAACAAAATGTGGATCACATGAGGTTTTTTTTATTAAAGTGTCTGAAGCTTCTGTCCTGGAAGATCTGCAGTTCGGAGCAGAGAGAGGCAGCTGATACTGGGTGGTATAGTCGCCGAGGCAACCATAGAACACCCAACAAGTTCTGTGCACAAGCGTATGGATACGCCCTGCATCCTGAGTCCTTAAGGACCGGAGTTGGATGCCTGCTGAAATCGGAATTACAGGCTGTTCGGGGCCGTCTCTGACAGCCCCAAACAGCAGCCATAGCCAGCAGGGGTGAGGTGGCACTGGTGCCACCCCACGATCGCCCTGATTCGTCGGCCGACCAATCAGGGCACCTGCTGCGGGTGTCACTCCCGCAACCCGCTCCGGCCCTCTTCCGGAGGACGTGAGCCGGTGCGGGAAGTGGACCCCGGCAGCTGGGGACCCCGATCCCCGGCATCCCTGTTGGGATCGGGGCCCAAGGAGCGGCGGCGACGAGGGACTGACATGTGCAGGAGCAGCAGTTGGAGGTGAGGGACAGCCTCCTACTGTTGCTGGAGGGGCAAGCTGTGCATAACTAGCTTGCCCCCTGACTGGTGAGCAGTAAGAGGTTAAGAAATATACAGGCAAGGTTTTTAGCCCCCTCCCCCGCCTGTAAAACTTGCAAATGGCTACAGTGGTATGTCCCATGGGTGGGGGGGGAAGGAGTGCACCAATCAGGGGTTTAATAGTTTCCCGGGCTTTCAGAGGCCCTCCCCTGGGTATTTATAGCTGTGGTGCCTCCCTTCCCCCCTCAATCTGCCCAGGACCCGGAGTTTTGTCTGCCGGTTGGTATGTATCTGCCCCTTATATTATGGTCCGGATGGAGCAGGAGGGTGAGGGTTGGCATGCTCGCTTGTGGCTGAGCTGGCCTCCCCTCCTGTTGCACCCTGGCGTTAGGTTCGGGAGGCTGGTGGACCTCTCGCCCTCTCACAGTCCCGCTCTCCTTTAACACCCCCCCCCCCCCCCCCCCCGTCCGCCTGTCCTGCCCGTTCCTTTACTCCTCTTCCCTGCCCCGTTCCTTTAATCCCCTTCCCGTACCTTTAATCCTTTTCCTTGCCCGTTCCTCCAATTCACTTCTCTGCCCCTGGCCCGAGCCCCCTTCCCATGCGTGCTTCTTATGTGCGCGCTTTGCCTCCTCCCCGTTGCTGTCCCCTCCGTCTGCGGTGGCGGCCCCTGGGTTGCTGCGGCTGTTTTGTGTAGCCTTGCGCAAATGGACGTTTATTAACGTCCATTTGCGTGTTCCCAGCTATGATGCGCGCTCACAAGGCGAGCGCGCATCATAGCCGTTGGGTCCCAGTTGCTATTAGCAACCAGGACCCGTGCTAATGCCGGACATCGCCGATCGGGCAGATGTCCGGCATTATCTTTTCGGATGCGGCGATCAAAGTTGATCGCCGCATCTGAATGTATGTATAGGCGTCCCGGCTGCTCAGTCGGGCTGATCGGGACCATTGCGATTAAATCGCGATGTCCCGATCAGCTGGAACGCAGCAGGAGGGTCACTCACCTGCCTCCTGCGCGTCCGCTCGTGGATTGATTGCTCCAAGCCTGAAATTCAGGCTTGAGCAATCAATCACTGACAACCCAGATCATTGCCATGTTAATACATGGCAAGTGATCTGTGTGTGCAGTGTTATGGCTCCCTATGGAGCTATAGCATTGCGCACAAAAAAAAAAAAAAAAAAAAATAAAATTTTAACCCTTGCCATGATAAATGTTTAGATCACTCCTCCCCCCCCCCTTTTTCCCCCATACATAAAAACGTGAATTAAAATATAAATACATAACTGATATTAATTAAATAAATAAATAAAATAAAAACTGTATTACATCAAGCATGTATATGGTATCGCTGCGTGCGTACATGTCCGTACTATCTAAATATGTCTTCGATTGCAGCATTCCTTCAATGGCGTATGCGCAAAAAAAAAAAAAAAATTAATAAAAATTTACTTAATTAATTAATTTAAAAAATAAATAATTAATTGATAAAAGTAAAAAAAAAATAAATAAATAAAATAAATACAAAAAAATTAAAATAAAAAAAGAAAAAAATAAAAGAAAAATTACAATAAAACAAAAAAAAAAAAAAAAAGTACAAACTGTGTAGATTTCAATACACAGGCACATGTGGTATTGCCACGTGCGTCAATGTCCGCGCTATCAAGTTATATATCCTCATTTGATCCGCGTGTAAGCGCGAATTGAAAATTAAATATATAAATTTTACTAGTCCCATATAGCGTATTTTGGTCGCTTTTCATACCTATAAAAATTTATATCGCAACTCTGTTTGACGCGATAATTGTATCGCTGTAAACTTCGGATCACGGCGCATGGTTCAGGCAGCCACTGCACCCCAAACCCTCTCCGCTGCTGTCCCTCTTCCTGAGTTCTCTGCTGCTGGTTTCTCGGCGCCATTCCGGGCGGCGGCAGAGTACCCGCAACCAGGTGGTCTCCAGCGTGCCTTGTTCAACGCCTGCGGTGGTAAAGTGGTTCGTCCTGCTTTTGTGCCTTCTCCATCTTCTGGACTTAGTGAGTGTGCTGTTGCGGGGGGGCAGGGGGGGCTCTATTTTCGTGCCTGCCCTTGGGGCTTTGGCGGGCCAGTTGTCTTCAACTGGCTAGCTGGGTTGGTTCCCTCTCCTTCCCCGGTTAGTGTGCTTATGGCTGTTCTGGTAGTTTCCACCTTTTGTTCCTGTGGGTTTGTTGGTTTTGGGTCTCGGATATTGGTGTATGTCTATGTTGGTCTCTGGTTGTGAGTTGGGTACGTCTTTTCTTGACGGGGTGCTTTGGTGTGGTATCAATTCTGCGGTGCACGCTTAGGTGAGTGGTCTTTTGGCCTTACGCTCTGGATGACCGGGTTTTGTGGATTTAGCTCCTGAGGCTTGTTCTTTATTTTGAATCGGTGGCACCCAGTTACGGTTTTGTTTCTTTTGGTTTTCTCCCCCTTTGTTTGGTGTTTCTCTCCGTCACTAGTTGTAGTCCCTCTCCGCTGCTCTGTTTGTCCTAGTGTATTGTCTGATGTTTTCTCCTGTTTTGCTCCCGATCTTTGGTAGGCATGGGACTCCTGTATGTCGTGCTGGGTGCTTTAGCTGATGTGGCGGTGGGTAGGTTTCGCTTTGAGTCTCAGTTTGTCTTTCCTCGTGGTTTCTTTTGTTTGTGGTGGTTTTCCGGAGGGGGATACTCCTGTGCTCTACGCTTGTTGGGGTGTGGTTTGTTGCGGTCTTCCGCATGCCGCGTTGGCGTTGGTCTGCAGTTTTCCTGTGGACGGGGAGTGGTTGCGTTTTCTCTGCTTTGGTTTCCTCGGGGCTCGCTAGGTGCCCCTGTTCCGGTCCTTGCTGGTTTACTGTAAGTTCCGCATGGAATATGGTTCTGGGCGGAGTTTTTTCCTGCAGGTTGTCTTTGGCCGCCGAGGGTGTCTGGTATTTGGGCCCCCCGCATATGTGCCCCTGGTACGCTTTGGGCTGACATTTCGGTTGGTTGGGGTTTTTTCAAGGGTCATGCGGTGGCCTGGCCTGCTTTCAGTTCCCTGCACGGGGAGCTCGCTTTGTTCTCGGATGTGGCTGGTTTGGTCGGTTGTTGGTGTGGTGTTTGGTTTTCCAGTGGTGCGGTGGGGTGGTTTACCCCTGGGTCTTGGTAGTCAGTGGGTTTCTGCCATGCTTGGGGTTTTGTTTGTGCTTCTCCCTTGGTGTTGGTTGTGGGACTTTGGGTGCTTGCTTCGGCAGCTCATGTTCTAGGCTTGTAACGTTACTGTGTGGGTTGCAAGTCCCCTGCGCTTGGTTGCGCGCTAATTTTGTGATGCTTTTCTTCTTTTCTAGTGTGTGATTTGAGTGATCACGGGGCGTGTTTTTCTTCCTGTGCTCTGTCTGTTGCATCTAGTGCTTCGCTGTTTGGAGTTACAATTTCTTTCAGGGCTATGCTCCCTGGGTCGGTATTGGGTGTTGACGCTTTGTCCTGTTTTCTCTGGCTGTAGTTCCGGAGGGTTGCTTGTGTGGCCGGCCCGTGGGTCATCGGGGAGAGTGGTGTAATTTGTTGTCCGCTTTTGTGGCTCCTGCGACTTGGTCGCACTCACGGTACGGTACTTGCGAGTGGTTGGTGTTGGTGTGGAGGCCGGGATGTCTATCTACAGTCGTGGGGGGTCCCGGAGGTTCTAAAGGGTCTGTGGACAGGGGATAAAAACATAAAAAAAAAAATAAAAAAAAAGTAATAAATAAATATTGGTTTCGGTACCTGGAATGCCCTTTGCAGTGACCTTACGAGGCTAATGTTTGATTTCCTGTTTCGTTTTAATAGGATGTGATATCGGAAGTGATCTGCTGTGTCACCTCTCCAAGGAGGTTCGAGATTTGGGCAGTGTTCTCAGTGTATCCAAATAACATTCTGAGTATGTGATGTGGGATCTTCACCTGTTCATGTGAATCAGCTAAAAATAAAAATAAAATAAAAATAATAAATAATCTAAATAAATAAATAAATAAAAAGTTGGGTGGCTTTCCCGCTGTGCTGCACGGCACATGGCAGGGGGTGATTTTCTTTCTGCTTTGCGGGTGGTGTATACATAGGGGCTGGCCCCGCGAGTGGGTGGCCTTGCTGTCGGCGACCGGTTTTTCCTATCTGTTTTTGGGTCGCTTAGTGGCGGCTGCAGGTTTTTTGGTTGTCGCTTTTGCGTTGTTTTTCTGATCCGAGTTTTTGCGCTAGCTTTTTTCAGGGCTATGTGGATGGGGCACTTTTTCTTTCTCCTCGTCTCCTTCCATGGGACTTGGGTGTCTGTGTTTTTGGGTGCCTATTTTGTGCGTTTCATGGTAAAAGTTTAAAAATATAAAATAAAAAATAAAACTAATAAAGGCCCGTCGGTCCGAGACTGTTTAGGCGATCCGGGACACGCAGCTCGTGCTCCATGAGGGTCCGCGAATTACTGTTTTGTGAGTTCTGGATTTGCTCTCTTTTTGTATCGGGGCCGGCGGAGGTGGCTGGGTTTCCGGAGAGGGTAGCGCTGCACGACGGCCGCGGGCGATCTGCATGTTGTGTTGCTATATTCGCCCAGTTTGATGTTTCCCAGGTGTGTTTTTGTTTTGAGAGCGGCTTTCGAGGTGGTGCGAGTGCTGCAGCACCCTTCGGTGTATGGGCGAGTCTGAGAGATGAGTTCACACGGGTTATAAAAAAAAAAAAAAAAAAAAAAAAATTAAATAAATAAATTTAAAAAATTGGTCCTGGTGGCAGGTACCCGTATTTCCTGGAGAGGAAAAGTGTTGAGCGGATTTCCTGGAGAGGAAAAGTGTTGAGCGGATTTCCTGGAGAGGAAAAGTGTTGAGCGGATTTCCTGGAGAGGAAAAGCGCTGAGCGGATTTCCTGGAGAGGAAATGTGTTGGGTGTGCTGGGGGGCTGGAGGTGGCCCCAGGTGTTGGCTATCCACTATCTCTTGGGTGGGGGTCGGAGCCCAGTGTAGGGCTAACTGGTCTCCTCCGTGGCGGTAAGAAGACGGTGAAAGCGGGGTCAACCCGGGGTAGACCTCCACACAGGACGGTGTGGCAGCACCTCTCGGGTTGGTAAGAAGCCAATCGGTGTCTTTGTTACAGTTAAATTGTTATTTATATAAGTAATTTTATAAATAAAGCTGTGGCCGATCCCCACCCACGGAAAAGTTAAATTGTTGTTGTGTCAGTTATTATTTAAGTATTTATTGTAGTAAGGGGGAGGGGTAGTTATAGCCTGCTAGGAGCTAATTGTGTCTCAGCAGTCTGGAGGGGCAAGCTGTGCATAACTAGCTTGCCCCCTGACTGGTGAGCAGTAAGAGGTTAAGAAATATACAGGCAAGGTTTTTAGCCCCCTCCCCCGCCTGTAAAACTTGCAAATGGCTACAGTGGTATGTCCCATGGGTGGGGGGGGAAGGAGTGCACCAATCAGTGGTGTAATAGTTTCCCGGGCTTTCAGGGGCCCTCCCCTGGGTATTTATAGCTGTGGTGCCTCCCTTCCCCCCTCAATCTGCCCAGGACCCGGAGTTTTGCCCTCCCTCCCTTTTTGTATCTTTGTTTATTGTAAGTCACAGCTTGGCGGTAAGAAGACGGTGAAAGCGGGGTCAACCCGGGGTAGACCTCCACACAGGACAGTGTGGCAGCACCTCTCGGGTTGGTAAGAAGCCAATCGGTGTCTTTGTTACAGTTAAATTGTTATTTATATAAGTAATTTTATAAATAAAGCTGTGGCCGATCCCCACCCACGGAAAAGTTAAATTGTTGTTGTGTCAGTTATTATTTAAGTATTTATTGTAGTAAGGGGGAGGGGTAGTTATAGCCTGCTAGGAGCTAATTGGGTCTCAGCAGTCTTAGCAACAGCTCCCAGCATGCAAAACGGGCATGCTGGGAGCTGTAGTTATACAACAGCAGCAGGTAGACCACCACAACTCCCAGCATTCCCTTATGGGCATGCTGGGACTTATAGTTTTGCAACAGCTGGAGGCCCATTTTTTCTATGGAAAAGTGTACCTTCAGCTGTTGTATAACTACTCCAGCTTGCACAAACAGCCAAAGTGCATGCTGGGAGTTGTAGTGGTGCATCTGCTGGTTGCATAACTACAACTCCCAGCATGCCCGTTGGCTGTTGGCAGGCCCGTCGCAAGAGGACAGGCAAACCAAGCAATTGCTTGGGGCCCCGAGCTGGCCCGGGCCCCCCGAGCAGAGCTGCTCTCTGCCTGTCCTCCTGCGCTATACTGTTCTGCAGGCAGCTCGCCCTGTCGGCCTGACGGGCCAGCAGTGCGAGACCCTGCCTGGAGCGGGAAGCATATACTGTCCCTACCTCCGGCTCCTTTTTGTGCCCCGCTCCGGCTCACCTTCACCCAATCAGTCCAGTATGCGTAATTTCGCGCGTCACCGTAATGACGTCACCGCGCTGAGTCCCATAATTCAAGGGCCGGCGTCCCTACGCCAGCCCTAGAGCACGACGTGATGTGTCACGTGATGGTGCGCGAACTCACAGCCTCGTCACAGGATTACTGCGCGCGGCGTTTAGTGCTGCGATAGTGACAGTGAGTAAATGCAATGTTATTTAAAGTTCTAAACTACGTGCCCACTGGGTCTGGGGGGAGGAGGGGAGGGGGTTAAATCCTAGCCAGCTAAAGGACCTGGTCCATCTGATGAACAAATAAAGGACCTGGTCCACCTGATTACTAGGAAATAGCCTGCTCTATGTTAGATTGCTAAATCCTAGCCAGGTAAAGGACCTGCTCCATCTGATGACTAGGAAATAAAGGACCTGCTCCATCTGATGACTAGGAAATAAAGGACCTGGTCCATCTGATGACTAGGAAATAAAAGACCTGGTCCATCTGATGACTAGGAAATAAAGGACCTGGTCCATCTGATGACTAGGAAATAAAGGACCTGGTCCATCTGATGACTAGGAAATAAAGGACCTGGTCCATCTGATGACTAGGAAATAAAGGACCTGGTCCATCTGATGACTAGGAAATAAAGGACCTGGTCCATCTGATCACTGGGAAATAAAGGACCTGGTCCATCTGATGACTAGGAAATGGCCTCTTCTATGTGAGATTGCCAAATCCTAGCCAGCAAAGGGACCTGGTCCATCTGATGACTAAATAAAGGACCTGGTCCATCTGATGACTAGGAAATAAAAGACCTGGTCCATCTGATGACTAGGAAATAGCCTGTTCTATGTGAGATTGCTAAATCCTAGCCAGCTAAAGGACCTGGTCCATCTGATGACTAAATAAAGGACCTGGTCCATCTGATGACTAGGAAAAAAAGGACCTGGTCCATCTGATGTCTAGGAAATAAAGGACCTGGTCCATCTGATGACTAGGAAATAAAGGACCTGGTCCATCTGATGACTGGGAAATAAAAGACCTGGTCCATCTGATGACTAGGAAATAAAGGACCTGGTCCATCTGATGACTGGGAAATAAAGGACCTGGTCCATCTGATGACTAGGAAATAAAGGACCTGGTCCATCTGATGACTAGGAAATAAAAGACCTGGTCCATCTGATGACTAGGAAATAAAGGACCTGGTCCATCTGATGACTAGGAAATAAAGGACCTGGTCCATCTGATGACTAGGAAATAAAGGACCTGGTCCATCTGATGACTAGGAAATAAAGGACCTGGTCCATCTGATGACTAGGAAATAAAGGACCTGGTCCATCTGATGTCCAGGAAATAAAGGACCTGGTCCATCTGATGACTAGGAAATAAAGGACCTGGTCCATCTGATGACTGGGAAATAAAAGACCTGGTCCATCTAATGACTAGGAAATAAAGGACCTGGTCCATCTGATGACTGGGAAATAAAGGACCTGGTCCATCTGATGACTAGGAAATAAAGGACCTGGTCCATCTGATGACTAGGAAATAAAAGACCTGGTCCATCTGATGACTAGGAAATAAAGGACCTGGTCCATCTGATGACTAGGAAATAAAGGACCTGGTCCATCTGATGACTAGGAAATAAAGGACCTGGTCCATCTGATGACTAGGAAATAAAGGACCTGGTCCATCTGATGACTAGGAAATAAAGGACCTGGTCCATCTGATGACTAGGAAATAAAGGACCTGGTCCATCTGATCACTGGGAAATAAAGGACCTGGTCCATCTGATGACTAGGAAATGGCCTCTTCTATGTGAGATTGCCAAATCCTAGCCAGCAAAGGGACCTGGTCCATCTGATGACTAAATAAAGGACCTGGTCCATCTGATGACTAGGAAATAAAAGACCTGGTCCATCTGATGACTAGGAAACAGCCTGTTCTATGTGAGATTGCTAAATCCTAGCCAGCTAAAGGACCTGGTCCATCTGATGACTAAATAAAGGACCTGGTCCATCTGATGACTAAATAAAGGACCTGGTCCATCTGATGACTAGGAAAAAAAGGACCTGGTCCATCTGATGACTCGAAAATGAAGGACCTGGTCCATCTGATGATTAGGAAATAAAAGACCTGGTCCATCTGATGTCTACGAAATAAAAGGACCTGGTCCATCTGATGTCTAGGAAATAAAAGGACCTGGTCCATCTGATGACTCGGAAATAAAGGACCTGGTCCATCTGATGACTAGGAAATTGCCTCTTCTATGTGAGATTGCAAAATCCTAGCCAGCAAAGGGACCTGGTCCATCTGATGTCTAGGAAATAAAGGACCTGGTCCATCTGATGTCTAGGAAATAGCTTATGCTACATAAAAAGGCTGATACTAGAGGATAAAGGACCCGGTCCCTCTGATGATTAGGAAATAGCTTATAATACCGTATATCCCGGCGTATAAGATTACTTTTTAACCCCGAATTTTCTTCTGAAAAGTCGGGGGTCGTCTTATACGCCGGGTATTGAGGTCCGGGATAGGAAAACTTCTGATTATCTCCCCAGGCCGGCTCCTGTGTGTGGCTGCAGGCGGGGGCCAGCCAGAGAAAGTAAAAACTAATACTGTATACTAAAAAGAAGGGTGCCTCCGGCTGTTGTGAAACTACAACTCCCAGCACGGCAAAGGCTGTCCGGGCATGCTGGGAGTTGTAGTTTTACAACAGCTGGAGGCCCTCTGGTTTTTAGTATACAGTATTAGTTTTTACCTGCTCTGGCCGGCCCCCACCTGCAGCCACACACGGGAGCTGGCCCGGGCAGATAATCATAGGTATTCCTATGCCTGACAGCCCTGTGTCCCGAAAAATGTTTTCGGGACATAAGGATGTCCGCCGGTCACTTACCATTCCCCGGCGTCCTCCTTCGGTCTGGTCCTCCGTCTCTATGGTTGTACACACGGGACGTCTGTGACGTCACGTGCCTACAACCATAGAGGCAGAGGAGCGCAGGACCAGGAGGACGCGCGCCAACCGGGGCCTGGTGAGTGACCGGCCGTGCTATCTTAAGTGATCCGGTCACCGCTCCCCGGTCCCGGCACCTACTGTTATGGTCCATAGGCCATAGCAGTAGATGGTGACCCGGGCCGGAGGAGCGGTGAACGGAACACTGTGGGGGCAGACCAGTACAGACATACAGCCTGCAGCCATACACTGTATATGGCTGGAAGCTGTATGTCTGTTGGGGGGAGCTGCCAATCTAATGTGGGGGGACTGCTGACCTAATGTGGGGGGAGCTTCCTACAAATGTGGGGGGGAGCTGCCTACAAATGTTGGGGGAGCTGCCTACTATTGTGGGGGAACTGCTACTAATGTGGGGGAGCTGCCTACTAATGTGGGGTAACTGCTGACCTAATGTGGGGTAACTCCCAATCTAATGTGGGGGAATTGGCAACCTAATGTGGGGGAACTGCCAACTTAATGTGGGGGAACTATACTGCCTACCTAATGTGGGGGGAACTATACTGCCTACCTAATATGGGGGAACATGATGCCTACCTAATGTGGGGGGGAAATACAAGGTACCGTACATCGCAGTAGGAGGGGTAGTCTTATATGGCGAGTATATCTCAAACTCTATATTTTAACTGTAAAAGTTGGGGGTCGTCTTATACGCCAAGTCTTCTTATACGCCGGCATATACGGTACATAAAAAGGCTGATACTATAGGATAAAGGACCTCGTCCATCTGATAATTAGGAAATAGCTTATGCTACATAAAAAGGCTGATACTATAGGATAAAGGACCCGGTCCATTTGATGACTAGGAAATAGCTTATACTACATAATAAGGCTGGCTACTATAGGGTAAAGGACCTGGTCCATCTGATTAGGAAATAGCTTATAATACATAAAAAGGCTGATACTATAGGATAAAGGACCCGGTCCATCTGATGATTAGGAAATAGCTTATGCTACATAAAAAGGCTGATACTATAGGATAAAGGACCTGGTCCATCTGATTAGGAAATAGCTTATAATACATAAAAAGGCTGATACTATAGGATAAAGGACCCAGTCCATCTGATGATTAGGAAATAGCTTATAATATATAAAAAGGCTGATACTATAGGATAAAGGACCCGGTCCATCTAATGATTAGGAAATAGCTTATAATATATAAAAAGGCTGATACTATAGGATAAAGGACCTGGTCCATCTAATGATTAGGAAATAGCTAATAATATATAAAAAAGCTGGATACTATAGGATAAAGGACCCGGTCCATCTTATGATTAGGAAATAGCTTATGCTACATAAAAAGGCTGGATACTCTAATATAAAGGACCTGGTCCCTCTGCTGCCTAGGAAATAGCCTCTTCTATGTGAGATTGCTAAATCCTAGCCAGCTAAAGAACCTGCTCCATCTGATGACTGGGAAATAAAGGACCTGGTCCATCTGATGATTAGGAAATAGCTTATACTACATAAAAAGGCTGGATACTATAGGATAAAGGACCTGGTCCATCTGATGATTAGGAAATAGCTTATACTACATAAAAAGGCTGGATACTATAGGATAAAGGACCTGGTCCATCTGATGATTAGGAAATAGCTTATACTACATAAAAATGCTGGATACTATAGGATAAAGG
Source organism: Hyla sarda (assembly GCF_029499605.1). Lineage (NCBI taxonomy): Eukaryota > Metazoa > Chordata > Amphibia > Anura > Hylidae > Hyla > Hyla sarda. Next base: position 209,920,774 of record NC_079195.1, on the reverse strand, counting down.
ACCTGGTCCATCTGATAATTAGGAAATAGCTTATACTACATAAAAAGGCTGATACTATAGGATAAAGGACCTGGTCCATCTGATGATTAGGAAATAGCTTATAATATATAAAAAGGCTGATACTATAGGATAAAGGACCCAGTCCCTCTGATGATTAGGAAATAGCTTATACTACATAAAAAGGCTGATACTATAGGATAAAGGACCTGGTCCATCTGATGATTAGGAAATAGCTTATACTACATAAAAAGGCTGATACTATAGGATAAAGGACCTGGTCCATCTGATGATTAGGAAATAGCTTATACTGCATAAAAAGGCTGATACTATAGGATAAAGGACCTGGTCCATCTGATGATTAGGAAATAGCTTATAATATATAAAAAGGCTGATACTATAGGATAAAGGACCCGGTCCATCTGATGATTAGGAAATAGCTTATACTACATAAAAAGGCTGGATACTATAGGATAAAGGACCTCGTCCATCTGATAATTAGGAAATAGCTTATACTACATAAAAAGGCTGGATACTATAGGATAAAGGACCCGGTCCATCTGATGTCTAGGAAATAGCTTATACTACATAAAAAGGCTGATACTATAGGATAAAGGACCTGGTCCATCTGATGATTAGGAAATAGCTTATAATACATAAAAAGGCTGATACTATAGGATAAAGGACCTGGTCCATCTGATGATTAGGAAATAGCTTATAATATATAAAAAGGCTGATACTATAGGATAAAGGACCCGTTCCATCTGATGTCTAGGATATAGCTTATGCTCCTGCTCTTTACAATATTACAACAAAGTTTTATACAAATCCACTTCCGATGAAATATCCGAAGTCGATTCGCTCATCCCTAGATGTTAAAGGGATATTCAAGGAATTTTTTTATTTGACTATGCTACAGGGGCTGTAAAGTTAGTGTAGTTCATAATATAGTGTCTGTACCTGTGTGTGATGGTTTTCTCACAATTCTTATGTGATGTTCACCCCAATATTTATTTTTACCAGCATACAAAATTACTGCTGTCTCGGATTTTTCCCAGCTTCAATGCGGCCGAGACCTGACTCACTAGTCAGCTGATGACAGGGAGCCTGTCTGCTTCAATAGGTGGAGGGATCAATCTTCAACTAATGCAACAGCTGTAGGCACCCTGATTGAAAACCACAGGTCTTTTGAATGGATGCAGCTCATTTATGTTTCAATGGGTGGAGTGGCTAATGTGTGGAAGGGAGGAAAATGGAATCAGGGAATTTGTAGGCAAACAAGAAAACAGGAAATACCAATTCACAAAAAACTAGCCACAGTGTTAGAGGTAATCTCACAACATAGTCATTTAGCCCCAAGACAAGCGCAGATCCTTCCTAATCATGTCCATTACTGTCTGCCAGGTACGTACTAAAATCACCTTATGGTGGAGAACCCCTTTAACTTTTAATCTCGTGTTGTAGTACAGTACCTGTAAACCCCAAGAGGACATTTTTCATTTTCACAGACCACTGTTCCAAAAACCTGTCAGACATCTGTGGGGTGTAAATACTCACTTTACCCCATTCCGTGAGGGGTGTAGTTTCCAAAATGGGGTTACTTGTGTATGTGTGTGTGTGGGGGTCCACTGTTCTGGCACTATGGGGGCTTTGTAAACACACGTGACCTTCAATTCCAGACACATTATCTCTCCAAATGCCCAATGGCGCTCCTTCTCTTCTGAGCATTGTAGCTCGCCAGCAGAGCACTTTACATCCACATATGGGGTATTTCTACACATTTTGGGGGGCTTTTTCCTATTACCCCTTAAAAATGTAAAAAGTAAAAAATGAAAACTTTGGGGTAACACCAGCATTTTACTGAAATAAATCTAATTTTTCATTTTCATGTCCAACTTTAACAAATATTTGTCAAACACCTGTGGGGTGTGGTTTTTAAAATGGGGTCACATGTGGGTGTTTATTTTTTATTTTTTATCATTTATGTCAGAACTGCTGTAAAATCAGCCACCCCTGTGCAAATCACCAGTTTAGGCCTGAAATGTACATAGTGCGCTCTCACTCCTGAGCCTTGTTGTGCACCCACAGAGCACTATACGTCCACATATGGGGTATTTCTGTCCTCAGAAGAAATTGTGTTACAAACATGCTGGAGTAGACCCCAACTTTATCTTTCCATAAGGGGTAAAAGGAGAAAAAGCCCCCCAAAATTTGTAACACATTTTCTCCTGAGTACGGAAATACCCCATATGAGGCCCTAAACTGTTGCCTCGAAATACGTCAGGGCTCCAGAGTGAAAGAGCGTCATGCGCATTTAAAGGGTACCTCTCATCAAAAAATCTTTTGATATATTATAGATTAATGTATGCAGAATAACTTTACAATTGCATGTTATTAAAAAAATATGCTTCTTTGTATTTAATTTTCCACTTTGAAGAAATGACCACTTGGGGTCTCCCTACCAGTCCTGGCAGCAAGCATTTCAGACTCATGCTGGAGTCCTAAACACTACTGTCACGATGCCGGCTGGCAGGTAGTGGATCCTCTGTGCCAGAGAGGGATTGGCGTGGACCGTGCTAGTGGATCGGTTCTAAGTCACTACTGGTTTTCACCAGAGCCCGCCGCAAAGCGGGATGGTCTTGCTGCGGCGGTAGTGACCAGGTCGTATCCACTAGCAACGGCTCAACCTCTCTGACTGCTGAAGATAGGCGCGGTACAAGGGAGTAGACAGAAGCAAGGTCGGACGTAGCAGAAGGTCGGGGCAGGCAGCAAGGATCGTAGTCGGGGGCAACGGCAGGAGGTCTGGAACACAGGCTAGGAACACACAAGGAAACGCTTTCACTGGCACAATGGCAACAAGATCCGGCGAGGGAGTGAAGGGGAAGTGAGGTATAAATAGGGAGTGCACAGGTGAACACACTAATTGGAACCACTGCGCCAATCAGCGGCGCAGTGGCCCTTTAAATCGCAGAGACCCGGCGCGCGCGCGCCCTAGGGAGCGGGGCCGCGCGCGCCGGGACAGGACAGACGGAGAGCGAGTCAGGTACGGGAGCCGGGATGCGCATCGCGAGCGGGCGCTACCCGCATCGCGAATCGCATCCCGGCTGGAGACGGTATCGCAGCGCACCGGGTCAGTGGAGCTGCCCGGAGCGCTGCGGTAGCGAGAGAGAAGCGAGCGCTCCGGGGAGGAGCGGGGACCCGGAGCGCTCGGCGTAACAGTACCCCCCCCCTTGGGTCTCCCCCTCTTCTTAGAGCCTGAGAACCTGAGGAGCAGACTTTTGTCTAGGATGTTGTCCTCAGGTTCCCAGGATCTCTCTTCAGGTCCACAGCCCTCCCAATCCACCAAAAAGAACCTTTTTCCTCTGACCGTCTTGGAGGCCAGTATCTCTTTCACTGAGAAGACGTCAGAAGAACCGGAGACAGGAGTGGGAGAAACTAACTTGGGAGAGAAACGGTTGATGATGAGTGGTTTAAGAAGAGAGACATGAAAGGCATTAGGAATACGGAGAGAAGGAGGAAGAAGAAGTTTGTAAGAGACAGGATTAATTTGGCACAAGACTTTGAAAGGACCAAGATAGCGTGGACCCAGTTTGTAACTGGGGACACGAAAGCGGACATATTTAGCGGAGAGCCATACCTTGTCTCCGGGAGCAAAAATGGGGGGAGCTCTTCTTTTCTTATCGGCAAACTTTTTCATGCGAGATGAAGCCTGTAAAAGAGAATCTTGGGTCTCTTTCCATATGGTGGAAAGATCACGAGTCACTTCATCTACAGCGGGCAAACCAGAGGGCAAGGGAGTAGGGAGGGGGGGAAGAGGGTGACGGCCTTACACCACGAAAAATGGGGATTTGGAGGAAGATTCAGAGACTCTAAAGTTATACGAGAATTCGGCCCATGGTAGAAGATCTGCCCAATCATCCTGGCGGGAGGAAACAAAATGTCGTAAATAATCACCCAAGACCTGGTTAATTCTTTCTACTTGTCCATTGGATTGAGGATGATATGCAGAAGAAAAGTTTAATTTAATCTTGAGTTGTTTACAGAGAGCCCTCCAGAATTTTGACACGAATTGGACGCCTCTATCCGAGACTATCTGTGTGGGCAACCCGTGAAGACGAAAAATGTGTACAAAAAATTGTTTAGCCAACTGAGGCGCTGAAGGAAGACCAGGAAGAGGGATGAAATGTGCCATCTTGGAGAATCGATCAACGACCACCCAAACAACAGTGTTGCCACGGGATGGGGGTAGGTCTGTAATAAAATCCATACCAATCAGAGACCAAGGCTGTTCGGGGACAGGCAGAGGATGAAGAAAACCAGCGGGCTTCTGGCGAGGAGTCTTATCCCGGGCACAGACAGTGCAGGCTCGCACAAAGTCCACGACATCCGTCTCCAGAGTCGGCCACCAATAGAAGCGAGAGATGAGTTGCACAGATTTCTTGATGCCTGCATGACCTGCGAGATGGGAGGAGTGACCCCATTTGAGGATTCCGAGGCGCTGGCGTGGAGAGACGAAGGTCTTTCCTGGAGGAGTTTGCCTGATGGAGGCTGGAGAAGTGGAAATCAGGCAGTCAGGAGGAATGATGTGTTGCGGAGAGAGTTCAACTTCCGAGGCATCCGAGGAACGAGAGAGAGCATCGGCCCTAATGTTCTTATCGGCAGGCCGAAAGTGAATTTCAAAATTAAATCGGGCAAAGAACAGAGACCACCTGGCCTGGCGAGGATTCAGCCGTTGGGCAGACTGGAGATAGGAGAGGTTCTTGTGATCGGTGTAAATAATAACTGGAAATCTTGATCCCTCCAGCAGATGCCTCCATTCCTCAAGTGCTAATTTAATGGCTAGAAGCTCTCGATCCCCGATGGAGTAGTTCCTCTCCGCCGGAGAGAAGGTCCTAGAAAAAAAACCACAAGTAACAGCATGCCCGGAAGAATTTTTTTGTAGAAGGACCGCTCCAGCTCCTACAGAGGAGGCATCAACCTCCAATAGGAAGGGTTTAGATGGGTCAGGTCTGGAGAGCACGGGAGCAGAAGAAAAGGCAGACTTGAGCCGTTTAAAGGCGTCTTCCGCTTGAGGAGGCCAAGACTTGGGATTGGCATTTTTTTTGGTTAAAGCCACGATAGGGGCCACAACGGTAGAAAAATGTGGAATAAATTGCCTGTAATAATTGGCGAACCCCAAAAAACGTTGGATAGCACGGAGTCCGGAGGGGCGTGGCCAATCTAAGACGGCAGAGAGTTTGTCTGGATCCATTTGTAGTCCCTGGCCAGAGACCAAGTATCCTAGGAAAGGAAGAGATTGGCATTCAAACAGACATTTCTCTATCTTGGCATAAAGTTGATTGTCACGAAGTCTCTGAAGAACCATACGGACATGCTGGCGGTGTTCTTCTAGATTGGCAGAAAAAATCAGGATATCGTCCAGATATACAACAACACAGGAGTATAAGAGATCACAAAAAATTTCATTAACAAAGTCTTGGAAGACGGCAGGGGCGTTGCACAGGCCAAAGGGCATGACCAGATACTCAAAGTGTCCATCTCTAGTGTTAAATGCCGTTTTCCATTCATCCCCCTCTCTGATGCGGATGAGATTATAAGCACCTCTTAAGTCCAGTTTGGTAAAGATGTGGGCACCTTGGAGGCGATCAAAGAGTTCAGAGATGAGGGGTAGGGGGTAGCGGTTCTTTACCGTGATTTTATTAAGACCGCGGTAGTCAATGCAAGGACGTAGAGAGCCATCTTTTTTGGACACAAAGAAAAATCCGGCTCCGGCAGGAGAGGAGGATTTACGGATAAAGCCTTTTTTTTAATTTTCCTGGATGTACTCCGACATAGCAAGAGTCTCTGGGGCGGACAGAGGATAGATTCTGCCCCGGGGTGGAGTAGTGCCCGGGAGGAGGTCAATAGGACAATCATAAGGCCTGTGAGGAGGTAGAGTCTCAGCTTGTTTTTTGCAAAAAACATCCGCAAAGTCCATATAGGCCTTAGGGAGACCGGTTACAGGGGGAACCACAGAGTCACGGCAAGGGGTACTGGGAACCGGTTTTAGGCAGTCCTTGAAACAAGAGGGCCCCCAACTCTTGATCTCCCCAGTGGACCAATCCAGGGTTGGGGAATGGAGTTGAAGCCAGGGTAGTCCAAGGAGGATTTCGGAAGTGCAATTGGGGAGGACCAAAAATTCAATCTTCTCGTGATGAGGTCCGATGCACATTAGAAGGGGCTCCGTGCGGAAACGTATGGTACAGTCCAATCTTTCATTGTTTACACAATTGATGTAGAGGGGTCTGGCGAGACTGGTCACTGGGATGTTGAACCTGTTGACGAGAGAGGCCAAAATAAAATTTCCTGCAGATCCGGAATCCAAGAAGGCCATAGTAGAGAAGGAGAAGGCAGAGGCAGATATCCGCACAGGCACAGTAAGACGTGGAGAAGCAGAGTAGACATCAAGGACTGTCTCACCTTTGTGCGGAGTCAGCGTACGTCTTTCCAGGCGGGGAGGACGGATAGGACAATCCTTCAGGAAGTGTTCGGTACTGGCACAGTACAGGCAGAGATTCTCCATGCGGCGTCGTGTCCTCTCTTGAGGTGTCAGGCGAGACCGGTCGACCTGCATAGCCTCCACGGCGGGAGGCACAGGAACGGATTGCAGGGGACCAGAGGAGAGAGGAGCCGGGGAGAAAAAACGCCTTGTGCGAACAAAGTCCATATCCTGGCGGAGCTCCTGACGCCTTTCGGAAAAACGCATGTCAATGCGAGTGGCAAGATGGATGAGTTCATGTAGGTTAGCAGGGATTTCTTGTGCGGCCAGAACATCTTTAATGTTGCTGGATAGGCCTTTTTTAAAGGTCGCGCAGAGGGCCTCATTATTCCAGGATAATTCTGAAGCAAGAGTACGGAATTGTACGGCGTACTCGCCAACGGAAGAATTACCCTGGACCAGGTTCAACAGGGCAGTCTCAGCAGAAGAGGCTCGGGCAGGTTCCTCAAAGACACTTCGAATTTCCGAGAAGAAGGAGTGTATAGAGGCAGTGACGGGGTCATTGCGGTCCCAGAGCGGTGTGGCCCATGACAGAGCTTTTCCAGACAGAAGGCTGACTACGAAAGCCACCTTAGACCTTTCAGTAGGAAACTGGTCCGACATCATCTCCAAGTGCAGGGAACATTGGGAAAGAAAGCCACGGCAGAATTTAGAGTCCCCATCAAATTTATCCGGCAAGGATAGTCGTAGACCAGAAGCGGCCACTCGCTGCGGAGGAGGTGCAGGAGCTGGCGGAGGAGATGATTGCTGAAGCTGTGGTAGTAGCTGCTGTAGCATCACGGTCAGTTGAGACAGCTGTTGGCCTTGTTGCGCTATCTGTTGTGACTGCTGGGCGACCACCGTGGTGAGGTCGGCGACAACTGGCAGAGGAACTTCAGCGGGATCCATGGCCGGATCTACTGTCACGATGCCGGCTGGCAGGTAGTGGATCCTCTGTGCCAGAGAGGGATTGGCGTGGACCGTGCTAGTGGATCGGTTCTAAGTCACTACTGGTTTTCACCAGAGCCCGCCGCAAAGCGGGATGGTCTTGCTGCGGCGGTAGTGACCAGGTCGTATCCACTAGCAACGGCTCAACCTCTCTGACTGCTGAAGATAGGCGCGGTACAAGGGAGTAGACAGAAGCAAGGTCGGACGTAGCAGAAGGTCGGGGCAGGCAGCAAGGATCGTAGTCGGGGGCAACGGCAGGAGGTCTGGAACACAGGCTAGGAACACACAAGGAAACGCTTTCACTGGCACAATGGCAACAAGATCCGGCGAGGGAGTGAAGGGGAAGTGAGGTATAAATAGGGAGTGCACAGGTGAACACACTAATTGGAACCACTGCGCCAATCAGCGGCGCAGTGGCCCTTTAAATCGCAGAGACCCGGCGCGCGCGCGCCCTAGGGAGCGGGGCCGCGCGCGCCGGGACAGGACAGACGGAGAGCGAGTCAGGTACGGGAGCCGGGATGCGCATCGCGAGCGGGCGCTACCCGCATCGCGAATCGCATCCCGGCTGGAGACGGTATCGCAGCGCACCGGGTCAGTGGAGCTGCCCGGAGCGCTGCGGTAGCGAGAGAGAAGCGAGCGCTCCGGGGAGGAGCGGGGACCCGGAGCGCTCGGCGTAACAACTACGAGCTGCCAGTCTGCTTTGTTCACAAAGGAGAACACTCAGCGCTGCCAGCCTGCTTTGTTCACAGCCTGTTTGGCTGTGAACAAAGCAGGCTGGCAGCTCTGAGTGTTTAGGACTCCAGCATGAGTCAGAAATGCTTGCTGACAGGACTGATCGGGAAAAATACAATAGAAAGAAGCATATTTTTCATTAACATGCTATTGGAAAGTTATTCAACATTCATTAATCTAAAATATATCAAAAGTTTATTTGATGAGAGGTACCCTTTAAGGCATAAATTAATTTTCATAAGGGTGGACCCGGATGCATGCATAGCGCTTGCCTCTGTTAAGGATGGGTTAATGTGCGGCCTTAAACTGTGAGTGACTACCGCTGTACTATTTTGCCGATTGTCGACATAAGCAAATTCACACAGGACCAGGTTGGTATAAATTCCCTCCTCAGTCTTGACTCCAGGGAGTTCTGTTTATTATCCGGAAATCACATTAGTTTTTACAATCTGACAAAAAGGGGAAGGGTAAAACTATGCATCGTTCTGTATGCTGATTGGTCATTTGAGCGTGGCGTAGCATAAGTAATTTATGTTGCAAGCCCTCTAGCTTGAGATTTTTCCATCCTTCCACAAAGCCCATTGTTTAGACTTCTTGTATCCATAGTCTCCATCTCAAGGTTCTAGTCTTGATTACGGGCAAAGAGCAGCTCAGTAGGGACTCATTAGGGTTATAGATTGAACTTAATGGACTCTGGTCTTTTTTTTTTCAACGTTATGAACTATGTTAATATGTTTTGGAAACAGTGCCATACAAGACATTTTTCATTTTTATTGGGGGGGGGGGGGGGGGGGTCGTTGGTGTAGTGTAGTGTTTTTAGGGTACGGTCACACGGTCGGGTTCACAACGAGTTTCCTGCTTGAAGTTTGAGCTGTGGCGGAAAATTTTATCTATCATTTCAGATTCAGTGGATTGCGACCATGAACAGCGCTTTTTATTTTTTTTAAAATGTCAATAAAAGGGGCTAACAAGGGCTGTGGGAGAGTATTTTTTTTTCACTGTGCGTGTTTTTTATAATTGAATTTTCAGGCTTATTAGTGGCAGCCGTCTGGTAGACAGAATACATTACTAAGCCGGGGCTCAGTGCTAACCCCCAATTGTTACCCCAGTACCCACCGCCACAGGGGTGCTGGGAAGAACAGATACCAACAGGCCCAGAGCATCAAAAAATGGTGCTCCTGGACCTAGGTGGTAACAGGTTGGCGTTATTTAGGCTGGGGAGGACCAGTAACAATGGTACTCACCCACCCTGGTAACATCTGTTGCTGCTTGGTTGGTATCTGCCTGATACTGAAAATAAGGGGAAATCACAAACTTTTTTTTATAAAAAAAACAAAAAAACGCATAGGGTTCCCCATACTTTCAGTATCAGCCAGATACCTACCAAGCAACAACAGATGTTACCAGGGTGGGCGAGGACCATTGTTACTGGCCCTGGAGCGCCATTTTTTTTATGTTCGTACCGGTTCTTCCCGGTACCCCTGTGGCGGTGGGTACTGGGGTAATAATTGGATGTTAGCGCTAGCTGATTTTTGGGCTAACTCTGAGTAATGGATTCTGTCTACAAGACAGCTTCCACTACTAAGCCCAAAAATTCAGTTAGTAAAAACACGACACATTGTAAGAAATTTTCTTTTTTTAAAACACTACCCCACAGCCCTTGTTAAACATTTTATTGGAAAAAAAACGTGGGTCATAGTCGCAGTCCTCCGCATTCACGTATCTGAAATGGAAAACAAGAAATAGAGGTTAGTACATTTTTTGCGCTCTCCCCTGGAGAGTGCGCACATAATGCAGCGTGTGCCTAAACAGGGAGCCTCCAATTGTTGCTAATCTACAATTCAAATCATGGGGGGCTGTAGTTAAGCAACAGCTGGAGTCTCCCTGTTTGGGAACAAACTGCCAGAAAGGCTCTGTTCCCATTACGCAAAACTCATAATGTGAACAGTCAGGCCTGGACTGTGTAGCTCCGCCCTCTAATGATGTCATCAATAGGGGGGCGGGGCAGTAAAGGTCGCAGGGGGTCTCCGGGTGTGAGACCCCCTTTTCGATCTGTCCCTCTGCCCTTGGACTACTATTCCCATCATGGGACAGATGGGAGTAGTACCGCACCGCTGAGGGATGGCACTTGCACATGTGCGGGACCACTTTTTGGACAGTTAGGACTACTACTCCCATCATGGACAGACTGCCCATAATGGGAGTTAGAGTCCAGGGGCCGATCGCAGCAGGTCATTCTCCAGAGAGCCACTGCGATCCGTATTTATTAACTGTACAAACCACTGGTACATGTGGCTCCACTGCGCTCCCCGCCAGCTCCTGTATACAGTGTCATAATTAATAATCCCTGCCACCAGGAGATGGGAGCTCTGATTGGTGGACAGCGTATACAGGAGCCGGTGGGGAGCGCAGTGGAGCCGCATGTGCCGTCAGCTTGGACAGTTAATAAATGCGGATCGCAGCGTGTCTCTGGAGAATTACCTGCTGCGATCGGCCCCTGTACTCTAACTCCCATTATGGGCAGTCTGTCCATGATGGGAGTAGTAGCCCTAACTGTTCCAAGAGTACGACACTTTTCTACGTGTCCTTTTTGATGGTGTATTTTTGCAGTATAAAAAAAAACTTATTTGGGAAAACAAAAAAATGCGTCAAAACAAAAAATGCACATGATAAATTAGTATCCACTGCAAAATGCATTCCACAATACACACACAAAAAAAAAAATCAAGTGCTTGCTTAATGCTCAAAAAAGACACACAAAAAAGATGCAAAATAACTCACTGCGCAAAAAATTTGCACTACATCTAGAAAAGAAAAAGCTTCTACCACCAATGATAAATTTCCCCCTTAGGGTAGGTTCACACAAGAGGATTTACAGAGTATTTTACGCTGCAGATCCGCTGGTGAAGGCCGCTCTATGCTGTCTTTACATGTGCCTGCTCGTAGTGGCGTACTCGCACATGGCAGCCGCTCACCCTGCGCTGAGCTCCCGCGATGTGCGAGTATACTGCAGTGCATCTGCTTGTAGCGGCGAATTACAGACACATGTAAAGACAGCATAGAGCGGCATTCACCAGCGGAGGGGAGGGGGGGGGGGGTTAATCTGGGGGGTACTACCTTCCTACAAGGGGGGGGGGGGGTAATCTGGGGGGTACTACCTTCCTACAAGGGAGGGGAGTTAATCTGGGGGGTACTACCTTCCTACAAGGGAGGGGGGGGGGTTAATCTGGGGGGTACTACCTTCCTACAAGGGAGGGGGGTTTATCTTGGGGAGTACTACCTTCCCACAAGGGGGGGGGGGTTAATCTGGGGGGTACTACCTTCCCACAAGGGATGGGGGGGATTAATCTGGGGGGTACTACCTTCCTACAAGGGGGGGGGGTTAATTTTGGGGGGTACTACCTTCCCACAAGGGGGGGGGGGTAATCTGGGGGGTACTACCTTCCCACAAGGGGGGGGGGGTAATCTGGGGGGTACTACCGTCCTACAAGGGAGGGAGGGGGGTTAATCTGGGGGGTACTACCTTCCTACAAGGGAGGGGGGTTTATCTTGGGAAGTACTACCTTCCCACAAGGGGGGGGGGGGTTAATCTGGGGGGTACTACCTTCCCACAAGGGATGGGGGGGGATTAATCTGGGGGGGTACTAGCTTCCTACAAGGGGGGGGGTTAATTTTGGGGGTACTACCTTCCCACAATGGGGGGGGGGTAATCTGGGGGGTACTACCTTCCCACAAAGGGGGGGGGGGGTAATCTGGGGGGTACTACCTTCCTACAAGGGAGGGGGGTTAATCTGGGGGGGTACTACCTTCCTACAAGGGAGAGGGGGATTAATCTGGGGGGTACTGCCTTCCTACAAGGGAGGGGGGTTATTCTTGGGATACTACCTTCCCACAATGGGGGGGGGGGGTAATCTGGGGGGTACTACCTTCCCACAAGGGGGGGGGGTAATCTGGGGGGTACTACCTTCCTACAAGGGGGGGGGGTAATCTGGGGGGTACTGCCTTCCTACAAGGGAGGGGGGGGGGTTTAATATTGGGGTACTACCTTCCTATAAGGGAGGGGGGGTAATCTGGGGGTACTACCTTCCTACAAGGGAGGGGGGTTAATCTGGGAGGTACTACCTTCCTACAAGGGATGGGGGGGGGTTAATCTGGGGGGTACTACCTTCCTACAAGGGAGGGGGGTTAATCTGCGGGGTACTACCTTCCTACAAGGGAGGGGGGGTAATCTGGGGGGGTACTACCTTCCTACAGGGGGGGAGGGGTTAATCTTGGGGGGTACTACCTTCCTACAAGCGAGGGGGGGTTAATCTGGGGGGTACTACCTTCCTACAAGGGAGGGGGGGGTTAATCTGGGGGTACTGCCTGTCTACAAGGGGGGGGGGGGGTAATCTGGGGGTACAACCTTCCTACTGGGGGGCAGGTAGCACCCCCAGATTAACCCCCTCACCCCCAGTAGGAAGATAGTACCCCCAGATTAACCCCCTCCCCCAGCAGGCATGTACTACCCCCAGATTACCCCCCCCCCCCCCAGTAGGCAGGTAGTGCCCCCCATACCGTATGCACTGACTGGCTGTCTGGTAGCGCTCCCTACAATACAGGGAGGTATTACATGCTCTGTACTCTTTACCTGTATTACTGAAGTGTATGCACTGACTGGTGTCTGGTAGCGCCTCCTACAGTAAAGGGAGGTATTACATGTTCTGTACTCTTTACCTGTATGACTGAAGCGTGTGCACTGACTGGTGTCTGGTAGCACCCCCTACAGTACAGGGAGGTATTACATGTTCTGTACTCTTAACCTGTATTACTGAAGTGTATACACTGACTGGTGTCTGGTAGCGCCCCCTACAGTACATGGAGGTATTACATGTTCTGCACTACTCTTTACCTGTATTACTGAAGTGTATGCACTGACTGGTGTCTAGTTGCGCACCCTACAGTACAGGGAGGTATTACATGTTCTGTACTCATTACCTGTATTACTGAAGTGCATGCACTGACTGGTGTCTGGTAGCACCCCCTACAGTACAGGGAGATATTACATGCTCTGTACTCTTCACCTGTATTACTGAAGTGTATGCACTGACTGGTGTCTGGTAGCGCCCCTTACAGTACAGGGAGGTATTACATGTTCTGTACGCTTTACCTGTATTACTGAAGTGTATGCACTGACTGGTGTCTGGTAGCGCCTCCTACAGTAAAGGGAGGTATTACATGTTCTGTACTCTTTACCTGTATTACTAAAGTGTGTGCACTGACTGGTGTCTGGTAGCACCCCCTACAGTACAGGGAGGTATTACATGCTCTGTACTCTTAACCTGTATTACTGAAGTGTATACACTGACTGGTGTCTGGTAGCGCCCCCTACAGTACATGGAGGTATTACATGTTCTGCACTACTCTTTACCTGTATTACTGAAGTGTATGCACTGACTGGTGTCTAGTTGCGCACCCTACAGTACAGGGAGGTATTGCATGTTCTGTACTCATTACCTGTATTACTGAAGTGCAGGCACTGACTGGTGTCTGGTAGCGCCCCCTACAGTACAGGGAGATATTACATGCTCTGTACTCTTCAGCTGTATTACTGAAGTGTATGCACTGACTGGTGTCTGGTAGTGCCCTCTACAGTACAGGGAGGTATTACATGTTCTGTACTCTTCACCTGTATTACTGAAGTGCATGCACTGACTGGTGTCTGGTAGCGCCCCCTACAGTACAGGGAGGTATTACATGTTCTGTACGCTTTACCTGTATTACTGAAGTGTATGCACTGACTGGTGTCTGGTAGCGCCCCCTACAGTACAGGGAGGTATTACATGTTCTGTACGCTTTACCTGTATTACTGAAGTGTATGCACTGACTGGTGTCTGGTAGCGCCCCCTACAGTACAGGGAGGTATTACATGTTCTGCACTCTACCTGTGCCAGGGTTAGCTGCTCCTTTTGGACACCAGGTGAGGGCGACTACATTTCGTGTGTACTGTACAGGACCCTGAAGAAACTCCTGTCCTCTATATAGACCAGTCTGTCCAAACCAGGGTCCCTCCAGCTGTTGCAAACCTACAACTCCCAGCATGCCTGGACAGCCTTTGGCTGTCCAGTCATGCTGGGAGTTGTAGGTTTGCAACAGCTGGAGGCACTCTGGATGGGAAATAACTGACAGACAATGATTTACAGCTCCCAGCAGATCTTTCTTACTTTTATATGTAAGGATTTGCTTTATCTGTATTAGTTATCTACTTATTTTTCTTTAATCCTCACTTTTTCCTATTTTTGGATGACATTTTGGGGCTTCAGAACCAATTACCAGGTTTCCATAGAGTTCTGGTCCCAACATACAATGGTTTCAACATACAATGATCGTCCTGGAACCAATTAATATTGTAACTTGAGGGACCACTGTATATTGGATTGTGGGGGGGGGGGGGGGGGCTCCATGTCTATTTTGCTTGGGGCCCCCAAATTCCTTCAAACGGCCCTGGCTGTTGGTGACTGCTGAGAGTTGTAGTTTTGCAACAGCTGAAGGCACACTGGTTGTGAAACTCAGTTTTTTTTTTTACCTAACTCAGGGTTTCACAACCTCCAGCTATTGCAAAACTACAACTCCCAGCATACACTGATAGACCGTACATGCTTGGAGCTGTAGTTTTGCAACAGCTGGAGGCACACTGGTTGTGAAACACTGAGTTAGGTCACAAACTCAGTGATACATAACCAGTGTGCCTACAGCTGTTGCAAAACTAAAACTCTCAGCATGTACAGTCTGTCAGCGCATGCTGGGAGTTGTAGTTTTGCAACAGCTGGATGTCCCCCCCCAATGTGAATGTACAGGGTACACTCACATGGGCGGAGGTTTAAAGTAAGTATCCGGCTGCAAGTTTGAGCTGCGGCAAATTTTCTGCCGCAGCTCAAACTGCCAGCGAGAAACTACTGTGAACCCCCCCCCCCCCTGTGTGACCGTACCCTAAAAACACTACACTACATTAACACAAAATAAAATAAAAAGTAAAAAACACTACATATACACATACCCCTACACAGCCCCCCTCACCAATAAAAATGAAAAACGTCTTGTACGCCACGGTTTCCAAAACGGAGCCTCCAGCTGTTGCAAAACAATGGCCAAGTCCTTTCATAGTTCATAATATAGTGTCTTTACCTGTGTGTGATGGTTTTCTCACAATTCTTCTGTGATTATTGTCCCAATATTTATTTTTAACAGCATACAAAATGACTCATGTCTCTGGATTTCCCTGGTTGGAGACCTGACATCACTAGTCAGGTCATCAGAGGGAGCCTGTCCTGCTTCAATTTAGCAACAGCTGTAGGCCCCCTGTTTAGAAAAAACTGTGTTTCAATGGGTGTGGTGGCTGATGTGTGGGAGGAAGGAAAGTGATCTCAAACTTTCAAGCACGGAGCTGCAGGATACCCAGTACTGGCAGGTAAGTACTAAAATCATCTTATGGTGGATAACCCCTTTAACATGATGAAACCGAGCTTGCACCCTACAGGCAGCATAGGGAACTGCAGCGGGAGCAGGTACATGGAGGTAGGAGGCCTGTCTGTGTGGTGCAGGGCAGATGTTGTTACCCTAGGAGCAGATGGCATTAACCCCTTGCATTCGTGACGCCAGGGTGTGATTTAGCCGAAAACTACCCAAAGGTATACCGCTGGATCCTGGGCTAGGCACAGGTACTCTAGAGACTGGCAAATAGGCTGGAGCCATTGGTGACAAGACTGGGACTGGTGTGGAAAGTAGTGTTTGTTGAACCGGCCCCGGGGTTGGTGAGACACAGAAGATCGCAGGCTGACTTGGAGAAAACATGGGGAAATCCATGGATGGGTGGATTCCCTCGCCTGGGACATATTCTCTCACAGGTCTGACAGCTGGAGGAGGTGGTGCTGGGAGCAGACACAACTTGTTTCGGTTTCGGTGAACAACTTGTGGCTCATACGCAGACTTTTGTGTGACATTGTTCAGCTTCCTGTAGTCAACACAAAAGCGGATAGTTCCATCCTTTTTCTTGACCAGAACAAGGGACGCCACACAGGGACTCTGACTTTCTTGAATGACGTCTGACTCTTTCATGTCAGCCAGCATCTTCTTGACAGTCTGATACATGCCTGGCGCAACCGGACGGTGTCTTTCTTTAATAGGTGGACTGTCACTGGTGTTGGATCATAGAAGTATGTCCAAAGTCTGTGGGATGTTTACTAAAATCCTCGTCTCCTACTTGGAGTTGCGCCCACCAGGGCTCAGGAGTACTTGCACTGGATCCTTCAGCCACTTGGGCCACACGCTGTAGGGCCACCTTGTGTTCTGTTAGGATGTCCCTTGACTCTCGGCGACTGGGGTGTATTTAGGTGACACAGTAGAAGCATCAGACAGATTGACTAACTGGACTGGGACTCTCCCGTTGGTAACTGTGACAAGGCTTCTCGCAGCTCGGACAAGGGGATGATCTTCCAGTTGCATTGGCTCCAGCAGGGCTTGATAGTCCTTGTTCCTTACTCCAGGACATGAACGGCACCAAATGATGGTCTCCGTGTCTGGTTGTAAGGTCACCGACCTGATGTCTTGTACTCGCACTCTGCAGATTTCACCTTGCTTGTTGGCAAACTTCTGCTCCGCCTGGAGAACTTTCAAGTGGTGCTGTGCAGCCTGCTGGCCTGAAGGAGACGACATGTAGGGGAGAGAGGCATGCAAGGCATCTAACACTTCAGTGAAACAGTTTTTCATGACGTTCATCCCCTATATAAACTCAGCAGATCCATTATCTGACACATTAGTTACAACCACTCCCTGCCCTCTAAGTACATGCTCTCCCAACTGAACGGTTGGCTCCCAATATCCATGTCTGGGTATTGGTTGCCCATTACCCGCAACTACTCTGAAATCAACATCATCAGGCTCACACAATAGCCTGGCATCCCAATACTTATAGAAAACATGTTTAGGTATAATAGACACTTATGACCCTATATCTATCAGCACCTCCAACTATACACCTTCAACAACAATATTTACATAAGGGCAGGAAGCGACATAAAGTGAGAGTCCTGACTTAGGTCGTTCGAGGTTTTCACCTGGTGACTGTTTTCCTGAGTCCGCGACCTCAGGGGAAATCTGTTTAAATCCCTACACTGCATCTTCCAATGTCCTGACATATTGCAGTAAGGAGGATTGCAGGGGTTATAATTGCAGGAACAGGGACAGGTTTTCTTTATGGGGTCTGTTCATAGTCAGGTGTAGCGACCCTGGTGGAAAGCTCCTTCACCGCCTTAGTCAACTGTTCAAGGTCCTGCTTAACACTTTGTAGGTCAGAGGCTGTGGTGACTGGCAAAGCAGATGATACTGGGGCGGGGGCCAGTGATGGTGGTGGTATGGGCCTAACTACCACCCTTAGTGGCTCTTGGACAGGGGTACAAACTTCCTCTAACTCAGTCCTGGACTCAATCACTTGAACGGCCAGTCTCTTAAAAGCGGGGAAGGACAAATTAGGGTTTTGGACTGCTAAAATTCTCAAGTGGGCTTTGCCACACTTATTAGGAGCCCCATCGATAATTCTGTTCCTTAACACCTTGTTTCCCTGCTCGGGAGTTTTTGGACAGTCTCTAGGGCATTCTGTAGGGCTACGGCATAAGCTCTTAAGGTCTCACCTGGCTTCTGTCGCCTTTCATACAGCCGGAGATGTACCTCTGACAGAGAATGTGACTCAAATACCTGGTACAGTCCTTCAAAGATCTGCTCTACAGTCGCCTTCTAACTTCTATCGCATTGGCATGCAAATTTTGTAAACTGTGTTGGACACAGTTCAGACTAGGGGGGAGGACTTGTGGCTTGTGGTATATGGCACACACCTGTATCCTGCTAGTGACGCCAAAAAGTTGTGGCGTCGGGGTGTGAGGAGCAGGGTAGATGTTATAACCCAAGGGGCAGATATTATTAAACCCTTCTTGTTGTGATGCCAGGGCGTGGTTTAGCCTCAAACACCCGAAGGTAATACCGCTGGTCCTGGGCTAGGCACCGGGGCATTGAAGACACCGACACCAAGTTACGTAATTTCTGATTGCAGCCCTGCATGGAGGGGGCATGTCAGCCACCGCTCTGTGCGGGGTCGGCACACCCCATTCCAGCAGACTACCAGGGCCCATTCAGGAGATCGCAAGGGGTCCCCAACTTTTATATAGGGGATGAGTTATCTTTTACTACAGAACTCCAGGACGATCAGAAGATCACAAGGTGTTCCACTGCTTGGCTCCACAATGAGTGGATGTGTGGGAATCTGGCAGCAAGTGTTCGATTTCCCTGCAGCGCCAGCACAGGTGAAATAAAGCATTGCACAGCTCTTGATCTAATCATGGGCTGTCTAGGTAATGCACAAATTTTGAGGGTGGGGGTGGTGGGGGTACTGCCGATACAGTCATTGTCACATAGTTGTTGTGCTGTCAATCCTCCGTATTCCACTGGAAAACATTTTTTTAAAATCAACTGGTGCCAGAAAGTTAAACAGATTTGTAAATTACTTCTATATACAAATCTTAATCCTTCCAGTACTTATCAGCTGGCACCAGTTGATTTAACCTCTTAAGGATGCAGGGCGTACCTGTACGCCATGCGCCCGGTCTATAGCGCAGGGTCACGCCATGACTCCGCTTCATAGCGGGTCGGTCCCGGCGGCTAATGAAAGCAGGGAACCTGGGCTAATAGCGTGCGGCACCGATCATTCAAAGTTGATCAACTTATCTAAAGTAACAAAAATACACTCCCGGCAGCTCAGTCGGGCTGATCGGGACCATTGCGGTGAAATCACGATGTCCCGATCAGCTAGGATGCAGCAAAAGGGTGCCTTACCTGCCTCCTAGCTGATCGGGATTGATGACTCCAAGCCTGAAATCCAGGTTTGAGCAATCGACCACCGATAACACTGATCATTGCCGTGTTAACGCACGGCAATGATCTGTGTAACAGATCAGTGTGTGCAGTGCTATAGCCACTAGAGGGGGCTATAAAACTGCAAAACAAAAACAAAAAGTGTGAATTTTTTTTTTATAAAATCATTTAACCCCTTCCCTAATAAAAGTAAGAATCACCCCCTTTTCCCATTTAAAAAAAATCTTTTAAAATAAAAATAAACATCACCGCATGCGGAAATGTCTCAACTATAAAAATATATCGTTAATTAAACCACACAGTCAATGGCAAAAATTAGGGCCATACCGCCCTTTACGCAAAAAAATAAAAAAGATATAGGGGGTCAAAAGATGACAATTTTAAACATATTCATTTTTGTGCATGTATTATGATTTTTTCCAGAAGTCCGACAAAATCAAACCTATATAAGTAGGGGATCATTTTAATCGTATGGACCTACAGAATAAAGATATTTTAACAAAAAAACGCACTGCGTCGAAATGGAAGCCCCCAAAAGTTAAATTTTGTTGCACAGTTAATTTTTTCTTTCCGTTTTGCCGTAGATTTTTTGGTAAAATGACAAATGTCACTGCAAAGTAGAATTGGTGGCACAAAAAATAAGCCATAATATGGAATTTTAAGTGCAAAATTGAAAGGGTTATGATTTTTAAAAGGTAAGGAGGAAAAACGGAAAAACCCCGAGACCTTAAGGGGTTAAAAAAAATGTTTTCCAGGGGAGTACCCCTTTATTATGGTCTATTAGATGCCTATTGAATCTAGCTACAGTTTTTTGTTTTACTTCCTGAGTATACATTATTCACAGTATAAAGATTTTAACAGGCCATACATTACACACCTACAAGTACCGTAAATGAGGAAAAATGTCAATTAAATACAATATACAGATATAAGGTCACAACACCCTATAAGATAATTCATACATTAGCAATATTTCGACAACTCCTTTTCTCAATGGGGAGTTGCTAACAAGCAGCAGCGGCTTTCAAAAAATAAGGTTTCCTGTTGGACAACCCCTTTACAGTGCTCGCATCTTGCCTTGGTCCTTACTGGTTGTAGTGTGTACAAAAGGGTATCTGAGCGGCAATGCATTAGAATAGCAGCTACAGTAAATAATAAAATTAACTTTTTTTTTTTTTGCCCTGAATCACTTGCAAAATACCCGTCAACATACGGCTGGAATTCTCTGAGAGGAGGTTACTAAGCAACACAGTTACTTACGGATAAAATATTCATTAGCTTTTCTGTAAGGATCATTAAAATTTTATTAAAGAACAGGATTTTATTATAGTTATTCCTTTTAATCTCTTAAAGGAGTTTATCCAACTTGCAGAGTTATCCACGGGACAGAACCGTGTTTTCCATCCAGGGTGCCTCCAGCTGTTGCAAAACTACAACTTCCAGCATGCCCGGACAGCCTACGGCTGTCCGGGCATGCTGGGAGTTGTAGTTTTGCAACAGCTGGAGACACCCTGGTTGGAAAAAACTGGAATTGGGGACAACTGTCTGATCGTATGGGGAAGTCGGAAAGCTAGGGCCTCCACGATGTCGAGAATGGTGAACCCCTATCGACAGGATAAGGGATAAGTGTCTGCCCATGCTCGGTTGGGGGTCCCAGGCATCTCCAGCGCAACCCTTGAATCTCCTGTGCTCCTATAGAGAATGCATAGAGGGCACATGTCAACCCCCCCCTCTCCCCCCCCTCTGCAAGAAAACACTTATTCCTTATTCTGTGGGGGTATATTGGCAAATGCTAGAGTATTAGCATTACCCTTTAAAGGGTACCTGTCATTACAGGTGACTTTTTAGGATAAGCCGCCCTATGTATGCACATGAGAAGCAGTACTATTTCTGACCATTTTTCAGCAGATTTCTGCTCTTCAGGCTTGATCTATATTTTGCAGTTCTCCCAGAGCTGGTGGGCACAGCTCCATCCTCCCCCCCGCCCCATAGACTTTTATAGCTTGTCTTGAGCTCCCTCCTCCCCCCCCCCCCTCCATAGACTTGTATAGCTTGTCTTGAGCTCCCTCCTCCCCCCCCCCTCCATAGACTTGTATAGCTTGTCTTGAGCTCCCTCCTCCCCCCCCTCCATAGACTTGTATAGCTTGTCTTGAGCTCCCTCCTCCCCCCTCCATAGACTTGTATAGCTTGTCTTGAGCTCCCCCCCCCCATAGACTTGTATAGCTTGTCTTGAGCTCCCCCCTCCCCCCCCCTCCATAGACTTGTATGGCTTGTCTTGAGCTCCCTCCTCCCCCCTCCATAGACTTGTATTGCTTGTCTTGAGCTCCCTCCTCCCCCCTCCATAGACTTGTATAGCTTGTCTTGCAGACACAGGACAAAGCTGAGCTGATTTTCAGAGTGGAATACAGTCTCAAGGGGGGTGGGGTGGGGGGGGGGGGAGGAAGAAGCTAATAACCAGAGAAAGGAGTATTTTTCTTTCTTTCTAATGAGATATATTACAAAGTTTCTTATATTCACTTGCACTATTGATCTATGCAAAGTTTGTTCAAATGACAGTTTCTATTTAAAAGGGGTATTCCAGTGAAGAACTATATTTTTTCATATCAACTCGCTCCAGAAACAGATTTGCAAATTACTTCTATTAAAAAAAAATCTTAATCCTTCCAGTACTTATCAGATGCTGAAGTTGAGTTGTTCTTTTCAGTCTGACCACAGTGCTCTCTGCTGACACCTCTGCCTGTCTCAGGAACTGTCCAGAGCAGGAGAGGTTTGCTATGGGGATTTGCTTCTACTCTGGACAGTCCCTGAGACAGACAGAGGTGTCAGCAGAGAGCACTGTGGTCAGACTGAAAAGAACAACTCAACTTCAGCAGCTGATAAGTACTGGTAGGATTACGCTTTTTTTTTTTTTAATAGAAGTAATTTACAAATCTGTTTATCTCTCTGGAGCGAGTTGATATGAAAAAAGGTTGTGTTTCACTTTAAGTGGCAGCCAGTTTTCAACTAACCATTTCAGGTGGAATATTATCTCAAGTTCATTCAGAATGGAGGAGTACTTGACATAATGACAATGAATTGCTATGACGGTATAAATGCGCAAATTGTACAATGGAGTGAGCGATAGTAAGGCAGATAGCTTTTCCTCGCCGTAATGGAGACTCGCGCAGAAGTAACATTGGCGTACCATGTAAGATGCCAACACCGCTTTGTACAAGTCTCTTCTCAGTACACTGTGCCATTCCTCCCATGTTTCTACAGAAAAGGAATGGTGGGGGTCATGTGACAAACAGAAAGTGGAAGTAATAAGAACATCTCTCCCCATTTAGAATGCATGCATGCTCAGCCAAGCCGAGAGTGCATGTGTGGGGATAGAAGCAGGAGGTATAACGTTTAGTTGACAGCTAATATGTATGGCAGTGTTTTATAACCAGGGTGCCTCCAGCTGTTGCAAATTACAACTCTTCGTACAAGTCTCGCTCAGTACACAGTGTCATTCCTCCCATGTTTCTACCTTTGTACATTCCCCATTTATAACAACTGCATGCTCAGCCAAGCCGAGAGTGCAAGTGTGTGGTGAGAATCAGGAGGTACAGCTGTGAGCTGAACAAACGTTTAGTTGACAGCTATTGTGTATGGCAGTGTTTTACAACCAGGGTGCCTCCAGCTGTTGCAAAACTACAACTCCCAGCATGCCCGGCCAGCCGAAGGCATGCTGGGAGTTGTGGTTTTGCAACAGCTGGAGGCACCCTGATTGGCAAACACTGGTAAATGGTAAGCCTTAGTAGACATGGGGCCACCTTTGCTGCTGGACCCATGACACCTGCTATACCTGCTCTTTGAAAAGTAACATTCATGACATTCAGTGGAGCGGAGGGGGTTAATATAACCCTCCTCTCTAAAAACCCCAACTATTATTTCTATTCATATGTTTCCCAGAGGAATAACAGAGGCACAGAAAGAAAGAGAGTCCTTAGAAAAGGTACAAAACATGGAAAGCAAATATTATCAGCCAAGTCAGCAGGGCGGGCAGATCATTTTTATTCCCATACTGCTTGCTTTACAACAAAAAAAGTGCCATTTCAGAAATTCTGTAGCAAGACCCTTCTGGTAATTTTTTATTTAATTTATTTTTTTGATAACATCGTGTAAGATTTTAACATGTGCACCACAAATATTTCCTAAAACAGTAATCTACAATTTTCTAAAATCCTAGTTTGATAGAATGTCAACGTGTATTTCATAAGACTAAAAGGAGAAAAAAAATATTCTAAAACATTTATGATACAAGTTGAAGTCACCAAACACTTAGGCACAGTGGAGGTGGCCATTTTTGGGCTGTACCAAAATTCATCTAAATGTAGACCATTGATTCATTTGGCATCCTATACTATAGGGATATAGGGGGAGGGGGGGGGAGATTATCAATGGTTTTAGGGGAGGATTTAGTTGAAAATTTTTGTGCAATTGTTTAATACTGACTTTTTCTATGTTTTGGCCAAAAATTTTGATCATTGCGTAAAAAATTTGCAACATTTTCACAGTAGTTTTCTGGTGTCAAGCATTGATAAATCCCCCCTATAGTGATGTTTGTCTGGGCTCTGGATTTGTTGCCCCCACTGTGTTAGATACCAATAGTCCCGATTTTGGCAGGGTAATGGTGGGGTTTGCATAAGGAGTGGGTGTTCTGAAAGTTTTAGGGGTGTTCCTGTGATGTTTGGGGGGGGGGGTGCTCCCAAGGCAGGGCATAAATGTACAGATTCTTGCTTTCTAACTATTGGCAAGTATGGTGTTAGGGTTGCCTGTGGCTAAACCCCCTGTACTTACATACTACCAAAAATTGAATTATCACCCGCGGTAACCAATCATAAAAAAGCTTTTTCCCGAAATGTACAATTTTTTTTTATCAATTGGCTGAGTCTAGTATTACAGTTTAGTCTATAGCCATACACATTAGTCAGGTTGGCAGAACGCTTACCGGTATTTAGCCGCCAGCTATCTGTCCCGATGACACCATACACATGAATGCTCTGCCTGGGAGAGCGTTCATGTATTCTGAATTGGGTAAAGCGCTGCCAGACTCCTGAACAAAAAAAAAAAAAAAAAAAGTTTTGGGTAGTTAAAATTCAATCTCCTCTGCCAGATTAAAGGGGTTATCCAGGAAAAAACTTTTTTTTTTATATATCAACTGGCTCCAGAAAGTTAAACAGATTTGTAAATTACTTCTATAAAAAAATCTTAATCCTTTCAGTACTTCTGAGCTTCTGAAGTTTAGGTTGTTCTTTTCTGATGACACGTGTCTCGGGAACCGCCCAGTTTAGAAGAGGTTTGCTATGGGAATTTGCTTCTAAACTGGGCGGTTCCCGAGACACGTCATCAGAGATTGCTTAGACAGAAAAGAACAACCTTAACTTCTGAAGCTCATAAGTACTGAAAGGATTAAGATTTTTTAATAGAAGTAATTTACAAATCTGGAACCAGTTGATATATATAAAAAAGTTTTTTCCTGGAATACCCCTTTAAGTCGAGGAAGAATTGGCAGGCCCCCATATACGTGATGTTGGCCGAAAACCATAAGATGTAATACCAGGTACAGCCTATGGACAATTGGACCCTCTTAACTAATCATGGATAGACCCTTTAAGCTTAGTCTAAACCATGGAAAGAGGGACTCTGATTGGTCACTGTAGTTATTAAAGGGGTACTCCGGTGGAAAACATTATTTTTTTTTTTAAGCCAACTGGTGCCAGAAAGTTAAACAGATTTGTAAATGACTTCTATTAAAAAATATTTATCCTTCCGGTACTTTTTAGCAGCTGTATGCTACAGAGGAAATTCTTTTCTTTTTGAATTTATTTTTTGTCTTGTCCACAGTGCTCTCTGCTGACACCTGATGCCCGTATCAGAAACTGTCCAGAGCAGGAGAAATTCCTCATAGCAAACCTATGCTACTCTGGACAGTTCCTGACATGGACAGAGGTGTCAGCAGAGAGCACTGTGGACAACACAAAAAAGACATTAAAAAAGCAAAGAATTTCCTCTGTATACAGCTGCTAATAAGTACTGGAAGGATAAAGATTTTTTTAATACAAGATAGTTACAAATCTGTTTAAATTTCTGGCACCAGTTCATATAAAAAAAATAAGTTTTCCATCAGAGTACCCCTTTAAGGTGGAGTTTAAGCGGTTTATACACAACGCCCATTTTGGGGGAGTCAGCCATGACTGGAGGACCACCTTTAGGTACCCAGTAGAAATTTGCACGTGCCATAGACCCCACCAAGCCTCATGACTACTGGAGAATATTGAAGATGCTACTGAATTGCAACTGAACAGTTTTGGTCTCTCATTGGCCAAGTAGAAAGTAATGCCCCTCACTCTAGAGACATTAGGTGGTAACAATTATGTAGGTCGATCTCACCTCATTATGTAAATGGACCCTCAGTGTAAAAATCTTAGCAAATTCACATGATTTTGTGGAATATTCATAAATGGGATTTGGTGTGATAGATCAGGCTGTGTGTGAGAATTTAAGGCTTTTCTTGGATGACTCATATGGTTTAACGTGATGATTTGACTTTTGGTGAGTAACTTTAGCCCTCAATTTTAGAAGTGGATTTCACGTAGTATTAGCTCAGTGTCGGATTGTCAGGATAACGAACATTGGAGAGAAGTGACCGCAGTGTGCGCTCATTGCTGAGGACACAGGGCCGAGTCCATGTTCTCAGAGGCTTGGGGACTTGTTTATCAGTAGTGAACAGCAGGTCAGGCATCCGTCCACTTTGGACAACTCAGAATTGGCCACAGGAATCAGCATGTGGTCCTTCAGCTTCTCGAACACCTAGAAAAAAAAAAAGGTCAAAGTTCATGCATATATTATTCTTTTTCAGTCCATAGTTTTTCAGTCCATAGATATAAATACAGCTTAATCCTTGTATAAGGATCACATCAGATACTTTGTATCGTTCACTATAATGTATCAAATTCTCCGTTTCTTAAAATCTATGCTTTCTATTTTAGACTTTGTAGCTGAAAACCAATGGGCTATGGTCACACAATGGATCAAAGTCTGCAGAGCCCCTTATGGATGTGCCAGCAGAGCCCCTTATGGATGAGCCAGCAGAGCCCCTTATAGAAGTGCCAGCAGAGCCCCTTATGGATGTGCCAGCAGAGCCCCTTGTGGATGTGCCAGCAGAGCCCCTTATGGATGAGCCAGCAGAGCCCTTTATAGAAGTGCCAGCAGAGCCCCTTATGGATGTGTCAGCAGAGCCCCTTATGGATGTGCCAGCAGAGCCCCTTATGGAAGTGCCAGCAGAGCCCCTTATAGAAGTGCCAGCAGAGCCCCTTATGGATGTGCCAGCAGAGTCCCTTATGGAAGTGTCAGCAGAGCCCCTTATGGAAGTGCCAGCAGAGCCCCTTATGGAAGTGCCAGCAGAGCCCCTTATGGAAGTGCCAGCAGAGCCCCTTGTGGATGTGCCAGCAGAGCCCCTTGTGGATGTGCCAGCAGAGCCCCTTGTGGATGTGCCAGCAGAGCCCCTTGTGGATGTGCCAGCAGAGCCCCTTATGGATGTGCCAGCAGAGCCCCTTATGGAAGTGCCAGCAGAGCCCCTTGTGGATGTGCCAGCAGAGCCCCTTATGGATGTGCCAGCAGAGCCCCTTATGGATGTGCCAGCAGAGCCCCTTATGGATGTGCCAGCAGAGCCCCTTATGGATGTGCCAGCAGAGCCCCTTATGGATGTGCCAGCAGAGCCCCTTATGGATGTGCCAGCAGAGCCCCTTGTGGATGTGCCAGCAGAGCCCCTTGTGGATGTGCCAGCAGAGCCCCTTATGGATGTGCCAGCAGAGCCCCTTGTGGATGTGCCAGCAGAGCCCCTTATGGATGTGCCAGCAGAGCCCCTTATGGATGTGCCAGCAGAGCCCCTTATGGATGTGCCAGCAGAGCCCCTTATGGATGTGCCAGAAGAGCCCCTTGTGGATGTGCCAGCAGAGCCCCTTATGGATGTGCCAGCAGAGCCCCTTATGGATGTGCCAGCAGAGCCCCTTATGGAAGTGCCAGCAGAGCCCCTTGTGGATGTGCCAGCAGCTTTGTTGTTTACATGGGCCCTAATAATGACAACTATATTTTTTCTCTGGGGAAGGGGGGGTTGTTTTGATGTGTTGTATTGTGCGGTCTTGTATGTTTATGTGGTGAGCCACGGGGGTGCGATGTGAGGTGTATGGGGGCAGATTTTGTAAACTTCTAAATGTTTGTGACGCCAGGGCGTGGTTTTACCGGGAACCAGCCGAACGGTAGCACCGCTAGTCCTAGTTAGGCAGGGCAAATAAGAGTCCAAGGCCAGGTTAGGGTTAACGGTAGCCTTACTGAGGTAGACAGATGGCACAGTCTTTACAACTGGGCCAGCATCCCAGAGAGGTGACCAGTAACACAGGGGACCTCGCAGCTTGCTGGGGCTTGCAGTGACTTTGACAGACTTTAGGACAGCCACGCTGACTGTAATAGACTTGACTTGACTGAAGATTAGTGTTGCTCGCGAATATTCGCAATTCGAATATTATTCGCGAATATCGCATATTCGCGAATTCGCGAATTTCGCGAATATAGCGCTATATATTCGTAATTACGAATATTCGTTTTTTTTTTTTTTTTTTTTTCTTTTCTTCACAGTACACATCACAGTGATCATCCCTCTCTGCTTCCAGCTTGTGTGGTGTAAAGAAGGCTGTAATACTACTGTGTGAGACTGGCGTGCGAAAATTCGCATATACGAAAATTAGCATATGTTAATTTTCGCATATGCGAATTTCCACATATGTTAATTTTCGCATGCGCGTATTTTCGCATACGCGAAAATAAAACGAGGATATAACGAATATGCGAATATTCGCGAATATATGACGAATATTCGTCCATATATTCGCGAATATTCGCGAATTCGAATATGGCCTATGCCGCTCAACACTACTGAAGATAGTGACAGCAGACAGAGATGACTTACTGACTTGTGGCTGTAATTTAGGCTTGAGGCCTCCAGATGTGCTGGACACTGGTTCTGAGACATCTGGACTTGACTTGATCTCAGCAGAAAGTGAGATCAAAAGAGAGAGATTGTAGCTCCTCCCTTCCTTATAAAGGGGGGGTTGAGCAAGCAGCCCATAGGCTAGCTGTGGGTCATCTGGTTACCTGGTGCTCTCTGGGTAACAAAACATGTGACTTTAACATGTGACAACTATAATCATGTGATCAACAACCATGTGACCATATCAAAGGTCATTTACACATAATATACAAGTATAC
Organism: Hyla sarda; assembly: GCF_029499605.1. Taxonomy (NCBI): domain Eukaryota; kingdom Metazoa; phylum Chordata; class Amphibia; order Anura; family Hylidae; genus Hyla; species Hyla sarda. The sequence continues at coordinate 209,892,390 of NC_079195.1, read as the reverse complement.
AGATTATAGGGGTACAATGCAGGTGAGCCCTGGGGACGTGCAGGGACTGAAGCTGATAGGACTGTGAGATGCAGATCCCGTACTAGGACATCACATTTCCTTTTTGTGGATATATTTTTACTGTTATGTGCATAAAAAATAATAATAAAAAAATTATAATAATTTTTATAATAAAATAAATATTCCAGATGACTATAACTTACTTTGCCACTCTCAGGGAATTCCTCAGGTGCTCGGTGCAGGAGAACGTGACCTTTCCCTGGGATGCTTAAATAGACGCAGTTGGCAGCCGCATCATCCGGTACCGTCAGCTTGTCATAGCGGTGATCACTCATCTGCTGCATGGTCTACAAAATAGCAAATACTTCATGATATGTCTCTATTGCAGACACAATTCTTAGGTTCTGTTCACATGAGTTTTGGGTCATACATCAGATGTAAGTCAATGGCCATCAGAATACACATGAGTATGGATCAACTTAAACCCTATACATTGTCTCTTAGGCTTGAAAACCCTACGGAACCGTATTGAAAACCGTATGCATTGACTCTCCATTGAAAACCGTATGCCAAAAGGATGCATCAGGCTGAGTCAGTTTTGCATCCTGTACGGTTTTGTCAGTTTTTGTACCCAAAACCGTAGCCTACCACGGTTTTTGGTCCGGGTGAAAAACCGTATTAAAACGTATATGTTTTTTTTTTTTACGTGGAAGTCAATGGGAACTGTACAGAACCATATGCGTGTATGGTTCCATCCGGTTTTCACCATACGGTTTTTTACTTTGCACAGTTTTTTTCTTGGAATTTCAATCAAACAAGTGAAACTTTATTCATAATGGAATGAAAAGTTAAAAACGTATACAGATGAACCGGACATCATTTTTCAAACCATATACAGATTAAAATTTGTACACACGTTTTGATACAGTTTAGTCAGGTTTTGAGGAATCAGTTTTTTTTAATCAAAAACCTGATACGGGAACTGTATTGCAAAAACGTGGTGCCAACCTAATGCAGTTACAAAAACCACAACTCTCAGCTTGCCAGTTGTGCAACGGCAGGAGAGCCACATGTTGGAGAGCCCTGCTCTATATGAATATCATTTGGCGGAGCACGTACTGGTCATCATTGGTTCCCTTTGACCTTCTTTCATTTCTACACTGTCCCAGTAGAGATAAATCTTTCTGCTTAATATTTTCCATGTCTGGTTCTGAATATTAAAGAGATCTGACTGGTTCATCGCACTCCCTCTGGTTAAGGGAAGTGCAGACGATGAATTTCCATCACCTGTAAAATGTTACCGTCATATAGTGAACACTGTGCAGACCTGCAGCGAACCAATAGGTCGTCTGATGCGTCAACAGGTCTGGAAATTGAGAAATTAAGTTGTTTTCCCCATGAAAGAGCTCAGAAAAGTCACTCCATAAATCATAATAAATTGGAATTATTAATATATGGCAGTATTTTATTTTTATTTCATTGGACTCTCCAATTTCAAACATCAACATTTTTATCCATGTTTCAGCCACAGTGTGGTGTCCCGGTACCGGATTGCATCCGTTACCTTGTGGTGAGGTCCCCAAAGTCAGAGTTTCTAGGTACCAGTGGGATCCTCATCTATAGTTAGCCCCTAGTCACCACTTTAAGAATTAAAATTATTCAAATTCATATTGTCTATATGTATATAAAGTGTACTTACCTTGTTGTAGTGTCGCAGGACCTGCGGGTCATGTGATGCGTTCCAGGACTCTATGGTTTTTACTCAAGGACCTTTGGAGGTAGTCAGGTGATCACCCACCATGCTTTGTAACGGTGATTGACAGCTGACATGGACCAATCCAAAACGGCCCTGCCCCTCCTAAGGGAGCGGCGGCCATTAATCTCTCTCTTTCCTCGTGGGCTGCTGATGAGGACGGATCTGCGCAGCTGTCATCGGCAACCACTAGGCGAAAGCCTTGCGGCAACGGACCCCTAAACAGATCCCTAAATCCAGCGGATCTCTGCAAAACCTAATTCTACTTATCTCAGGATAACTTATCGGTCCTAAGCAACTGTCAGTCACTGCCGAGCTGATAATAGACTCTGTTGCTAAGACTGTTACCATTACTGAATGTACCGCAATTCATCAGCAAAGTTCCTGCAAGTTCAAGTTCAGCACTGCCGTGGACAATCGTTTATTTCTGCACGCACCTATCATTTCTGGGAAGGGTGGCGATAGGCCTTGCAACTAATTCAGCGTATTAACCCTCACCCTGGCGTCACGAGTGACAAGGGTTAAATTAACCCCTCATATTCCAACACAGCAACACCCCAACTACACTATACCCCCCAAGGGCTACCACACACAGTATCTCCATGGGTTCAGCCAGACCAGCTCACAGAACAAGATCGTGAAGTAAACAACATGCGCAACATACAATGGAGAGTTCCAAACTGATCAAGAGCATTGTTGGCATTAGATCTGTTCATTGGGAACTTATAGGGGTACTCCGGTGGAAAACGTTTTTCTTTTAAATCAACTGGTGCCAGAAAGTTAAACAGATTTGTAAATTATGTCTATTAAATTATTTTCCTTTTGGAACACCGTGCTCTCTGCTGACATCACGAGCACAGTGCTCTCTGCTGCCATCTCTGTCCATTTTAGGAACTGTCCAGAGCAGCCTATATTTGCTATGGGGATTTTCTCCTACTCTGGACAGAGATGTCAGCAGAGAGCACTGTGCTCATGATGTCAGCAGAGAGCTCTGTGTTCCAAAAAGAAAATCATTTCCTCTGTAGTATTCAGCAGCTAATAAGTACTGGAAGGATTAATATTTTTTAATAGAAGTAATTTACAAATCTGTTTAACTTTCTGGCACCAGTTGATTAAAAAAAAAAAAGTTTGCCACTGGAGTACCCCTTTAAAGGGGTACTCTGGTGAAAACATCTTATCCACCTTTCCAAAGAATAGGGGATAAGATGTCTGATCACGGGGGTCCCACCGCTGGGGACCCCTGCAATCTCTGGGCAGGCTGAAGCTGTAGTCGCCAGTGATTTGGCACGGAGCAGAGTTCACTCTGCGCGCATGACCGGGGTGCCGCGTCTTTGGATTGGGGATAAGATGTTTTTAGCTGAAGTACCCCTTTAACGTATCTACGATGTTCCTGGAAGACACAAGCCTGTGACCACCATGCACAATACCAAGCATTGGTTGAAGATATATAAAGCCACCACTGGCGTCTGGAGCACTAGCAACATGTCTTCTGGAATGATTGATGATCCTGCACCATCTGGCAACATGACGAATATTGGGTTCTAGGAAAACCATTTCCCTTTTGGCATGACAATGTTCTGTACCTAGATCTGTAACCATGACAAGGAGGCATCCTCTACATTAGTGGTCTCAAACTGTGGCCCTCCAGATGTGGCAAAACCTCAACTCCCAGGGAGTTGAGGTTTTGCTACATCTGGAGGGCCACAGTTTGAAACCACTGCTCTACATTTATAGGAAAGATGGTTTACCATCATCACAGATGGGGATTCTTTACTGTAAGGGCAGTGAGACTATGGAGCTCTCTGCCATATGATGTTGTAATGGTTGATTCATTAAACAAGTACAAACAGGGCTCTGTACACTGAGGACAAGCAGGGCTCTGTACATTGAGGACAAGCAGGGCTCTGTACAATGAGGACAAGCAGGGCTCTGTACACTGAGGACAAGCGGGGCTCTGTACACTGAGGACAAGCAGGGCTCTGTACACTGAGGACAAGCAGGGCTCTGTGCACTGAGGACAAGCAGGGCTCTTTGCAGTGAGGACAAGCAGGGCTCTGTACACTGAGGACAAGCAGGGCTCTGTACACTGAGGACAAGCGCGGCTCTGTGCACTGAGGACAAGCGGGGCTCTGTGCACTGAGGACAAGCAGGGCTCTTTGCACTGAGGACAAGCAGGGCTCTGTACACTGAGGACAAGCAGGGCTCTGTACACTGAGGACAAGCAGGGCTCTGTGCACTGAGGACAAGCAGGGTTTTGTGCACTGAGGACAAGCAGGGTTCTGTACACTGAGGCTCTGTGACATGCTTCCAGCTCATACGTCAGGATGATTGACAAGCCAGGAGCCTGCAAAGAGCCCTGCTTGTCCCGCCCTCACTTCCTGTATTTGGACTCCTCATAGAGACACACAGGCAATAGCGGCAGGGACAATATTTTTTCACCCAAAAATATACAAATAGTTTAATCAATGTATATTACAAATATACATATAATGGTATTATCAATATTATATAAAAAGTTTTTTTTAACAACAGGTACACTTTAAGGATAGTGTAGCCCTAACCTGACCATTCTTCTGATCACTAAATTGAATGACAAATGTTTTGGATTTGCCAAAATCAAAAATTTGGGAGAAATTCTGAAAAAATGGATTACTTCTGAATGTCTTTGTTCACCTCCATTCTTTATATTGTACTTGTTAAACTGGTTCAGTTCTATTTTTCATCACACCCACAATTGGGAGTCGCAGGAACCTAAACTGTGAGATAATACTTACTTTGGCTTCATAGGAATACAATGACGCCATATGTTTTATTTCATGGTTTGGCCTCTGCATTATGCTGTGGACCCATCTAGGTATTTGTGTACAAACCATAGACCAACATAGTCATTAGAGGTCTGGCATAAGAAGTGGAAAACCTCACAACAAAGACTACAATTACGGTATTCAGATATTTCCAGATATGTTCCTTCAGTGATGCATTGTGAATTTGTAGTGCTAGCGCCCATTTTTATGTATGGTGATGTAATAAGGGGGGGGGGGTGGCTTTGTTGGCTGAAGTTGCAAACAATGTACAGTACAGAGGTCTCATGAACAAGCACAACATAAAGAAATGTTGGTTAGCATATACTTTAAATATAATAGGACCCCACTTATGCTTTATGTCACTATATGAGAAATGGCGGGCCTCTCCTGAATCCCCGCAATCCTACAATCTTGGAGCTTTCACTATGGCCACTCTGCCTACTCTTAAGGTGAGACTTCTTGTTCTGTAAAGATCACTTCCCAGCAGTCTCCTCCTTATCATCATAGAAAGGAGTACACCAGTCTATAGATAAGATTACATTCACAGTAGCTTTAGTTCACAGTTTAGCCTCTCCCTCCCATAGAATCATCTCTGAACAGGTCACAGAGAATGCCTTGAAACCGCTCCTATTCTTGTCAATGGGGTCAGGGTTGGGTATGTCTATGTTGGTGTTTCTGTGTCCTTAAAGTGTACCTGTTAACAAAATATTTTTATATAATGTAGATAACACCATTATATGTATATTTGTAATATACATTGGTTAAAAATGTGTATATTTTTTGTCTCTACAGCTATTGTCTGTGTGTCTCTATGAGGAGTCCAAATACAGGTATTGAGGGTGAACAAGCAGGGCTCTGTACACTGAGGACAAGCAGGGCTCTGTACACTGAGGACAAGCAGGGCTCTGTACACTGAGGACAAGCAGGGCTCTGTACACTGAGGACAAGCAGGGCTCTGTACACTGAGGACAAGCAGGGCTCTGTACACTGAGGACAAGCAGGGCTCTGTACACTGAGGACCAGCAGGGATCTGTACACTGAGGACCAGCAGGGATCTGTACACTGAGGACAAGCAAGGCTCTGTACACTGAGGACAAGCAGGGCTCTGTACACTGAGGACAAGCAGGGCTCTGTACACTGAGGACAAGCAGGGATCTGTACACTGAGGACAAGCGGGGCCCTGTACACTGAGGACAAGCAGGGATCTGTACACTGAGGACAAGCAGGGATCTGTACACTGAGGACAAGCAGGGCTCTGTACTACACTGAGGATAAGCAGGGCTCTGTAAACTGAGGACAAGCAGGGCTCTGTACACTGAGGACAAGCAGGGATCTGTACACTGAGGACAAGCAGGGATCTGTACACTGAGGACAAGCAGGGCTCTGTTCACTGAGGACAAGCAGGGCTCTGTACACTGAGGCTCTATGACATGCTTCCGGCTCACACAGCAGGGTGATTGACAAGCAAGGAGCCTGCACAGAGCCCTGCTTGTCCTGCCCCCACTTCCTGTATTTCTGTATTATATCAAAAGTTTTTGTAACAACAGGTACACTTTAAATGTCCTTAAGGGGTTTAATAGTAATTACACTTACAACCATTTGTATAACTTAATCATACACATGAATATAAAAAACTTTGTGGTAAAACTGTCTCTGTCCTACATTCCTGCTAGCCCACCTCCCCCTAACTCATCTCTCAATCTGAAAGAGCTGCTCAAATTCATCTCAAGATCAGGATACAGATGACCATAGAAGTCTATGGAGAGGGGAGGCGGAGGCAGAGAAAACATACAGATGCTGCAGTAATATACAGTATAGTAAGTGTTCTAGTTAATCCCACTGCTGAATTCAGCATGCTCTTGCTGCACAGCACCGCCTCTCTGTTTACTTGCGGAGCTGACAGATTAGCTTTAACCGGAACTACTGCAATGGGAGAAAAAAACTTAAAGGCGTACTCAGGCACTAACACATCTTATCCCACCATGCCTCCTCCCATAGGCTTGCTTTGAGGGGGCGGAGCGTGACGTCACATGAGGGCGGAGCCGTGACGTCATGATACTCCGGCCCCATGATCGTGAGTCATCAGACCCGGAGCGATGTTCGCTCCAGAGGCTGATGATAGCGTGGTCCTTTCGATAGGGGATAAGTTGTCTTAGCGCCGGAGTACCCCTTTAAAGGGGTACTTGGCTGCTAGACATCTTATCCCCTATCGAAATGATAGGGGATAAGATATCTGATCGCGGGGATCCCGCCGCTGGGGCCCCCCTGATCTCCTGCAGCACCTGGCGTTCTAAATAAATGCCGGGTTCCTGCGGCAGTGGTCGTGGGGACACGGCCACGCCTCCTCATGGTGTCACGCCACACCCCCTCCATTCATGTCTATGGGAGGGGCATGTCGGTCGACACACCCCCTACCATAGACCTGAATGGACGGGGCATGACGTGACATCATGAGGGGCGTGGCTGTGACGTCACGATCACTACCTCCGAGCATTCTGCACAAAATGTCCAGAACGCTGGGGTACCCCTTTAAAGGGATACTCTGGTAGAATATTTTTTTTTTTTAAATCAACTAGTGCCAAAAAGGTTAACAGATTAGTAAATTACTTCTATTTAAAAATATCAATCCTTCCATTACTTATCAGCTGCTGTATGCTCCAGAGGAAGTTGTGTAGTTCTTTTCAGTCTGACCACAGTGCTCTCTGCTGACACCTCTGTCAATCCCCATAGCAAACCTCTCCTGCTCTGGACAGTTCCGGACATGGACAGAGGTGTCAGTAGAGAGCACTGTGGTCAGACTGGAAATAACTACACAACTTCCTCTGGAGCATACAGCAGCTGATAAGTACTGGAAGGATTAAGATTTTAAAAAACAAATAATTAAAAAATTCTAATAGATTTTTTTAAATTAAATTAATTAAAAAAATAACAATTTACACATCTGTTTCACTTTTTGGCACCAGTTGATAAAAAAAATAACAAAAAAAAAATAAAATAGCTTTTCCACCGGAGTACCCCTTTAATGCAGCCATATGGGAACTTGAAGTCAGTAAAGTATATTGTGGCTCTTTAGTTAATATTAATAAAGAATTAATAGAAAAGTATCTGCTCAGCCCAAGAATTGGCTGTAGATGTAGAATTGGGAAATAGATACAGTATAAATCCACTACATTGTGTCCCCGGAGACTTTCAAACATCTTAATAAACTCATTGAATACTAGTGTTGCTCGCTAATATTCGCAATTAGAACTTTATTTGCGAATATCGCACATTCGCAAATATTCGCGAATATAGCACTATATATTCGCAATTACGAATATTCGTTTTTTTTGTCGCTTATGCAAATGTTAGCATATGCTCATTTTCTTATATGCGAATGTTCTATGTTATGCATATGCGAATTTGACCATGCACTAATGTTCTTACACGCGAATTTTCTCCTATGAATTAGCATATGTGAAAATATGCATATACGAAAAATAGTAATCAGAATATTCGCATATAAGAAAGTTAGTATATGGACAAAATGCGCATATACGAAAAATGCCACAAAAAAATTCGTCCAAAAGAAAAATTCTCATATGCGAAAATGCACAATGGCAAATTTACGCATTTTTATTTTCCTATATGCGAATTTGCAGACATAAAATTTTTCGTGTATGCGCATTATCACATATAATAATTTTCTTATATGCGAATTGTCTGGTGAATTTTTTTCGTATATACGCATTTCCACATACACGAATATTTTGTATGCGCATTTTCGCTAGTGGTAATTTGCGCATATGCGAAAATGTACGCGTATATTACGCATATGCGAATATATGGCGAATATTCGCCCAATATATTCGCGAAATACGCAAATTTGAATATGGCCTATGCCGCTCAACACTATTGAATACCTTTAGTGCTTTCTGAGCAGCCTCGCTGGAGCCGATGACAATGAGGTTGGGTCCGGCCATGCTGCAAAAACTCTTCAGATGTAAGTAATCGCACACGGGGACCGTGGACACTGCGTAATCCTGCAGGAATAGGAGATTCGGATTATTACTGGTATCATTATATGGAAGTGCAGGTCAATATATACAGTGGGCTGTACTGTCCTAATGATAGAAAGCAGTGGTCTCCAAACTGCAGCCCTCCAGATATTGCAAAACTACAACTGTCAGCATGCCCGGACAGCCAACACGTACAGGATCCTGCACAGATTTGATGCGCAGGATTTGTAGAAGTTGTGCTCACTCATTTAGTTTACATTGCAATTTGCAGTAGAAAATCCTGTGCATCAAATCTGTGTACATGTGAACGTACCCTAATGCTGTCAGGTGCAGGGAGCGCAATCCGAAACAGGCGTTTCTTCAGGGAAACCATAGTTTAAAAAAGCCACCAGGACTTATAGGTAAAATGTCATTGGGGCTCTCTGTCCTGCCAGCACAATGGGACAGGTCTCTCCTTATACGGACACACCATACACCGACACACCATACACCGACACACCGTACACCGACATACCATACACTAGGGCTACACGATATGGGGAAAATGTTTTGGGCCTAAATATTGTGATTTCGATATGTGATGCGATATAATTTAAAAAATTGTGAAATACCCCCATTTCATGTTCAATCGCCACCATTTCACATCTACCTACCCATTTTATGGCCACCGCCTATTTCACATCTCCCCTTGTCACACTCTCCTCCCCTGTCACATTCTCCTCCCTGTCACACACCACACATCTACATACATTGACACACCATACACCGACATACTATACACCGACATACCAAACATCGACATACCATACACTGCCATTCTATACACCATACACTGACATTCCATACACCGACATACACCATACACCGATGTACCATACACCGACATACCATACACCGACATACCATACACCGACATACCATACACCGACATACCATACATCGACATACCATACACTGCCATTCTATACACCATACACAGACATTCCATACACCGACATACACCATACACCGACATACCATACACCGACATACCATACACCGACATACACCATACACCGACATGTACCATACACCGACATGTACCATACACCGGCATGTACCATACACCGACATACACCATACACCGACATACACCATACATCAACATACCATACACTGCCATTCTATACACCGACATACACCATACACCGACATACCATACACCGACATGTACCCTACACCGACATACCATACACTGACATACACCATACACCGATGTACCATACACCAACATACCTTACACCGACATACCATACACTGACATACACCATACACCGATGTACCATACACTGACATACCATACACCGACATACCATGCACCGACATACACCATACACCGATGTACCATACACCGACATACACCATACACCGATGTACCATACACCGACATACACCATACACCGATGTACCATACATCGACATACACCTTACACCGATGTACCATACACCCACATACCATACACTGATGTACCATACACCGACATACCATACACCGACATACACCATACACCGATGTACCATACACCGACATACCATACACTTATGTACCATACACCGACATACCATACACCGACATACACCGTACACCGACGTACCATACACCGACGTACCATACACCGACGTACCATACACCGACGTACCATACACCGACGTACCATACACCGATGTAGCATACACCGACGTACCATACACCGACGTACCATACACCGACATACCATACACCGACATACCATACACCGACATACACCATACACCGATGTACCATACACCGACATACACCATACACCGACATACCATACACCGACATACACCATACACCGATGTACCATACACCGACATACACCATACACCGACATACACCATACACCGACATACCATACACTGACATACACCATACACCGACATAAATGTTGTCTTTGTCACTTACTAAGGGCCCATCCTTTACCTCTGATACATGTCTAGTTATATTTACAACAAAAAATAGCAGCACTGTAATCTTACTTTCATGGGGATAACTGACATCTTAACCCTATCTAAATGGTGCTGCGGGTCTATAGACTAATACTACAGTATAGCTCTATAAATAGACATTGTATACTTAAGGGAAAACACTTGAGCCAAAACTACTGATAAAAGAGTCATTTTTATTAATCTATTTTAAAATCACAACTGTGACTAATGAATATATATATTGCATAGAAACCAAAATCAATGAATGTAAAGAGATGAACAAATCCGAAAAAAAGATGGTGGAACAGGTGCAAGTTATAGGACAATGCTAGTGCATAATATATAAAAAAAATATAATAAATGAGAGCTGCAGCAGCAATAGTGGGTGTCTAGCAATAATGTCACTACGACCAACAAGGTAAGGGTGTGTAACCTCTACTACGATAGTATCCAGCTACCCACCATGGATCGCTGGGATAGACACCGCAGGTGCATATCTTATCCTCTATCCTTTCGATAGGGGACAAGTTGTCTTAGCGCCGGAGTACCCCTTTAAAGGGGTACTTGGCTACTAGACATCTTATCCCCTATCCAAATGATAGGGGATAAGATATCTAACAATGTTGCCTCTCACTTACCCATAATGGAGTCCTGCCACCACCGCGCCCAATGTACGTTCATCTGTTTACATTCATTGATTTTGGTTTCTATGCAATATATATATTCATTAGTCACAGTTGTGATTTTAAAATATATTAAATAAAAATTACTCTTTTATCAGTAGTTATGGCTCAAGTGTTTTCCCTTAAAGGGGTACTCCGGTGAAAAACGTTTTTTTTTTTTTTTTAAATCAACTGGTGCCAGAAAGTTAAACAGATTTGTAAATTATTTCGATTAAAAAATCTTAATCCTTCCTATACTTATTAGCTGCTGAATACTACAGTGGAAATTCTTTTCCGTTTAAAACACAGAGCTCTCTGCTGACATCATGAGCACAGTGCTCTCTGTTGACATCTTTGTCCATTTTAGGAACTGTCTAGAATAGGAGAAAATCCCCATAGCAAACAAATGCTGCTCTGGACAGTTCCTAAAATGGACAGAGATGTCAGCAGAGAATACTGTGCTCATGATGTCAGCAGAGAGCTCTGTGTTTCAAAAAGAAAGGAATTTCTGCTGTAGTATTCAGCAGCTAATAAGTACAGGAAGGATTACGATTTTTTTAATAGAAGTAATTTACAAATCTGTTTAACTTTCTGGCACCAGTTGATTTAAAAAAAAAAAAAAAGTTTTTCACCGGAGTACCCCTTTAAGTATACAATGTCTAGTTATATGCACCTCCATATAAAACCAAATTCTTTCCTTCTATAACGTATATGAAGACAATAAATCGTGAGGTGCGCACACAATCATATTCCTACCTTAAACGTGTCGGCCAGGATTTCTGCTCCTCGTTGGTTGGTTCTTTTGGATAAACCCACAAAGAATTCTCGTCCTGGAAAGAGAAAAGAACAATTTTGTGCATTGAAGCATATGAAGCATATAGGAAATGGCTCATTACTCAGCACTGCCACCTAGTGTACGTTCTGGGGTTTGCGGCTCAGAAATTCGTTTTTTTTTTCTTTGCTGTGTTCATCATAAACATTATGTATTTAATATAAAATAAATAATAAAAGAATGATTTAAATCCACCGACAAAAAAAACCAAAAAACCTAAAAGGACAACTTTTACTTGATGTGGTGACTTTTGGCGGCCGCCAGTCAAAACTAAGCAGGACTTCTTTTTGTAGACCCAAGGTCTAAAAAATTTTGGGTCCCCAGCTGTTGCAAAACTAGAACTCTCAGCATGCCCGGACAGCCAACGGCTGTCCGGGCATGCTGGGAGTTGTAGTTTTGCAACAGCACGAGGTCCACAGTTTGGAGACTACTGTACTAGGCAGAATCAATCTACCACCGATGCTTCAGTTTTGGTTTTTCGGATACATATCCACATACGGTGACGCCAGTATTAAAAATGGTACCTGTTAGTAAGGACGAGTTACAGATGTTACATTTGGACCCAAAAGCTTCAGGTTATGCTGGAAGCCAAACCCTGTATATTAATCATGCAGAGCAGGGAAGGGTGGGGGAGCAAGGAGGCATGCATGCTGCAGCTAAATCTGGCCACTAAGACCTTTAAATGGGTTATCCAGGAAATATATAATATTATATATAATATATATATAAACTGGCTCCAGAAAGTTAAACAGATTTGTAAATTACTTATATTAAATTTTTTTTAATCCTTTCAGTACTTATGAGCTTCTGAAGTTAAGGTTGTTCTTTTCTGTCTAAGTGCTCTCTGATGACCCCTGTCATCGCCCAGTTTAGAAGTAAATCCCCATAGCAAACCTCTTCTAAACTGGGCGTTTCCCGAGACACGTGTCATCAGAGAGCACTTAGACAGAAAAGAACAACCTTAACTTCAGAAGCTCATAAGTACTGAAAGGATTAAAAAATTTTTAATATAAGTAATTTACAAATCTGTTTAACTTTCTGGAGCCAGTTGATATCTAAAAAAAAGTTTTTTTTTCCTGAATAACCCCTTTAAGCTTGGAAGGAAAACTGGATTTTATAACTTTTCCAACAGCCATCAGCTAAGAGACAGGGAGATTAAACAAATGATAACTATCAGGTTATACCTCTAGTTGCAAATCTAAACCCCATGAAGCGGTACTCCACCACTAGACATGTTATCCCCTATCGATAAGGGATAACATGTCTGATCGCAGGGTTCCAGATGTGGGGACCCCTGCAATCTTAGCCGCACCACCCCAGTCATCCGGTGCACAGAGTGAACCCACAGCTGCCACGCCCCCTCCATTTATGTCTATGGGAAGAGGCTGTACACTAGCCGTCAAGCCCCCTCCCATAGACCTGAATGGAGGGGGCTGGGGGGGGGGGGGGATTCCGGTCCTTTGGATAGGGGATAAAATGTCTAGGGGCAGAGTACCCCTTTAAACTTTACCAATTCAAGCAACATTCAAGTATATGCATTGTGATGATCTGCATCAGGAGAAGGTAAGGTCTACAGTTGTAGTGTTGCTCGCGAATATTCGCAATGCGAATTTTATTCGCGAATATCGCATATTCGCGAATATAGCACTATATATTCGTAATTACGAATATTCTTTTTTTTAATTTTTTTATTTTTTATTTTTTTCACAGTACACATCACAGTGATCATCCCTCTCTGCTTCCAGCTTGTGTGGTGTAAAGAAGGCTGTAATACTACTGTGTGAGACTGTCGTGCGAATTTTCGCATATACTAAAATTAGCATATATAAATTTTTCGTATATGTGAATCTTCGCATATGCGGATTTTTATGTAATAATTTACGCATATGTTAATTTTCGTATAGGCGAATTTTCACATATGCGAAAATAAACGCGAATATTAAGAATATGCCAATATTTGAGAATATATGATGACGATGGCCTATGCCGCTCAACACTATAAAGTTGTTCACCAATGCTCTGGCTACAGAGATCTCATTCCTGGGCTTTGTGTAAGGGAACACAGCTTTATCAAAGGAAATTTGGGTAACACCACTTAGTCACGTGACATACCAGTGACTACTAGTGTTGCTCGCAAACATTCGCAATTCGAATTTTATTCGCGAATATCGCATATTCGCGAATACAGCGCTATATATTCGCGAATTCGCGAATACAGCGATATATATTTGTAATTACGAATATTCGTTATTTTTTTTCACAGTACACATCACAGTGATCATCCCTCTCTGCTTCCAGCTTGTGTGGTGTAAGAAGGCTCTAATACTACTGTGTGAGACTGGCGTGCGAATTTTCGCATATGCGAAAATATGGAATAAATAATATTCGTAATTATGAATAAATAGTGCTATATTTCTGTAATTTTCGCATTTGCTAATTTCCGCATATGCGAATATTGGTGTATGTTGATTTTCGAATTTGCTGATTTTGGTTTATGTTAATTTTCGCACTTACAAACATTCGCATATGCGAATTTTAGTTTATACTGATTTTCGTGTTTGCTAATTTTCGTATATGCGAATGTTTGTTTATGACAATTACGGACCATGCAGATTTTTCGTATATGCGAATTTCGTTTAAATTTTCGTATATGCGATTTATATGCTTATGTTAAAGTTTATGTTTATTTTCGCATATACGAATGTTTGTTTCTGTAATTTTCGTAATTGCTAATTTTTGCATATGCAAACATTGGTGTATGTTGATTTCCGAATTTGCAATGTTTCGTATATGCGAAGTTTTGTCTATGTTACTTATGGTTTATGCAAATCTTCGCATATGCGAATTTGTGTATATGCGAAAATAAACCACGAATATTACGTATATGCGAATTTAGCGAATATATGTCAAATATTCGTCCATATATTCGCAAAATATCGCGAATTCAAATATGGCCTATGCCGCTCAACACTAGTCAGGAAAAGCATTGAGCGGCATAGGCCATATTCGAATTCGCGAATATTCGCGAATATATGGACGAATTCGTCATATTCGCAATATTCCCGTTTTATTTTCGTATATGCGAATATTCGTGTGCGCGAAAATTAGTATTAACTAAAATTCGTATATGCGAAAATATACGTATTCAAAGTTTCGCATATGCGAACATTCGCACACTGGTCTCACACAGTAGTATTAGAGCCTTCTTACACCACATAAGCTGGAAGCAGAGAGGGATGATCACTGTGATGTGTACTGTGAAAAAAAAAAACAAAAAAAAAAAACGAATATTCGTAATTACGAATATATAGCGCTATATTCGCGAATATTCGCGAATATGCGATATTCGCAAATAAAATTCGAATTGCGAATATTCGCGAGCAACACTAGTCAGGAACTGTCCACAGCAGGATAGGTTTTATATGGGGATTTTCTCCTACTCTGGACAGTTCCTTAAATGGAAAGAAGTGTCAGCAGAGAGCACTGTGGTCAGACAGAAAGGAAATTCCTGTGGATCATACAGCAGCTGATAAGTACTGGAAGTACTGCATCTAGCATCAGGTTCTTTCCACCAATCAGCACGATTTTGGACGACCTAGTGAAAGGGAAGGCATTGTCCACACTAGACACCCCCTGAATGAAAAAATGTATCCGGATCTATTACCTGTAAACAGCACGTCTCCGCCGTCTAAAGTGGCGCTTTCATCAGTCATCTCAACCACGTTCATCTGCAAATCCTGCAGAGCCTTCTTCACAGCCTCCACCTGCAAAACACAACACCATTTTTCTTATTAGGATTACTAATGTGTGATACAAATGTGCGATCTACTGCTGTGGAGGCCTTAGCTTTTTGTCATCATTCTCGCTACTACATGTTATTTAAAAGGGGATACCCAGACTTAGAAAAAAAAAGAAAACAGAAATATTTTTTTTTTCTGAAACAGCGCCACCACCTCCTCTCAGGTTGTGTGGGGTACTGCAACATAAAGGGGTTCTCCAGCATAAGGTGATTTTAGTACGTACGTGGCAGACAGTAATGGACATGCTTAGGAAGGATCTGGGCTTGTCTTGGGGCTGAATGACTATGTTGTGAGATTACCATAACACTGTGGCTAGCTTTTTGTGAACTGGTATTTCCTGTTTGACTTTTCTTTTTTTGACTACAAATCCCAAAATTCCATTTTCCTCCCTCCCACACAGCCACCCCACCCATTGAAACAAAAGACCTGTGGTTTTCAATCAGGGTGCCTACAGCTGTTGCATTAGTTGAAGATTGATCCCTCCACCCATTGAAGCAGACAGGCTCCCTGTCATCAGGTGACTAGTGATGTCAGGTCTTGGCCACATTGCAAGCTGGGAAAAATCCGAGACAACAGTCATTTTGTATGCTGATAAAAATAAGTAGTGAGGTTGAAAATCACATAAGAATTGTGAGAAAACCGTCACACACAGGTACAGACACTATATTATGAATTACACTAACTTTACAGCCCCTGTAGCATAGTCACATAAAAATATTCCTGGAATACCCCTTTAAGTCCATTGAAGTAAATAGAGCAAACACACAACCTGAGGGTTTTCAATCCCTGAATAACTGGAGCGTTGAAATTATGGGGCATTGTGCCCGGCCTAATAAAGAGCTGTCACATTCCCTTTAAATGCTACTGGTGAGTCTGGAACTGGTGGGTTCCATTAAAGTCCTTATAAAAAAAAAAGTGGACATTAGTACACACATTGGCCCTCATTTACTATTGCAAACCCGACATGTTTTGTTGGGTTGTGCGCCAGATTCTGTCGCAATGCGCCAAAATTTGAATTGAAAAAACCCGGACTAACTCTCCATTTTGCTTAGAAAACCCGAAAAAGGGGCTAGGCCGATGGGAAAAGGGGGCGTGTTCTCCAAAAAGGGGCGTGTTCCCGACATTTTCACAAAAACCCAACATATTTACTAAGGTTTCCACATAAAATGTGATGGATTTGAGCTGAGAAAAACCCCACAGATCAGAACATGTGTAAAAAAAAAAGCAAAGTGCAGGGAAAGGGGAAAATGTAGGGAAACCTTAGTAAATACCGTGGAAAATAAATTGTAGGGAATTAAAACCCACAAAGAAACCTACACAACACTCTTAGTAAATAAGGACCATTGTTTTAAAGAACTTGTTGAAATTACTGCAGTTCTTTTTATGCAATGTGTGCACTGATGGACACTTTTCCATAGACCACGATTTCTCAACCTGGGTGCCTCCAGCTGTTGCAAAACTACAACTCCCAGCATGCCCGGACAGCCAAAGGCTGTCCGGGCATGCTGGGAGTTGTAGTTTTGCAACAGCTGGAGGCATCCCAGTTAGGAAACGCCGCCATAGACATTTATAGAATACAAAAAGAAGATAAACAAAAAGAACAAAAAAACACTGCAGTATTTTTGTTTTTGTTTTACCAATGTGTGCACTTAGCCTTACCTAAAAAATATTACAGCATTTAGTAAGCAAGAAAATCCTTCTAGTGATTATTTGCCCAGGGCCGCATAGCAATAGAAAATAGATAGAAAATATGCAAAGAAGCACTCCTCTGGCACAAGAGTTTGACCTCTAGTGGTAACTTCCCTGTAAGTCAATGCTCCATTCTGTAAAGAGTCTTTAGAAATGACAAGAAAGGATCAACCACAGCAGAATCTTCTCCAAAAGGAAGAGTACAAAGCTCTTCGTGCTGGAGGAGAACTACTACATAGTTTCTTTTTCCATGCCAGTTTGGTGGGATTCATTACGCATTTAGAAGATAGATCAAAGGTCTTCAAACTGTGGACCTCCAGATGTTGCAAAACTACTATTCCCAGAAGTAGCATGCATGCCTCCTCCCTCCCCCACCCCTCCTTGAATGATTGATATAAAGAGCTCGCTGCTGGAAGTCTGCTCCCTGTACAGCAGTGGTCTCCAAACCATGGACCTCCAGATGTAGCAAAACTACAATTCCCAGCTGTGGCATACAGCTCTTCTACCAGCTGTAATATGCATGACTCCTCCACCCGCCCACTGCTCCCTGCCCTGCATGATTGATATACAAAGCTAAGTGCTGGAAGCCTAACCCTGTTCAGAAGTGGTCTCCAAACTGGGGACCTCAAGATGTTGCAAGACTACAATTCCCAGCTGTAGCATGCATGCCTTCTCCCTCCCCCACCCCTTCCTACCCTGCATGATTGATATACAAAGCTCAGTGCGGGGAGCCTAACCCTGCACAGCAGTGGTCTCCAAACTGTAGAGCTTCAGATCTTGCAAAACTACAATTCCCAGCTGTTAAATGCTTGCCTCCTCCCTCCCCCATCCCTCCCTGTCTTGCATGATTGACATACAAAGGTCAGTGTTGGAAGCTGAACCTTGTATAGCAGTGGTCTCCAAACTGTGGTCCTCCATATGTTGCAGAACTACAACTCCAAGCCGTTGGCTGTCCGAGCATGCTGGGAGTTGTAGTTTTGCAACATCTGGAGGTCCTCAGTTTGGAAACCACTGAGATAGATGATGTAATTCTAGGCAGATGATTCTAGGCATTTAAGTTGCATGTGTTTTTCCTGATGCAATATTTAGAGAAGGTATTTACCTAGATGGAATGTTCACTCACATGATGGAATAGTTTGTACTTAATAGGATTAATAGCAAAATGTTTGAGGACTCTTAATTGTCATTACACAATGCATCTGAACTCTGGAACCCGGAGCCGGCAGTGGTTCAGTTCCTCATACCTTTACAATTAATACCGGTAAGAAGCTACTGAATGACGTAAGTGCTTGTTTATTTATGCTGACAATTATTGCAGCAGCCATCCAAGTCTTCTAGAAAAGAAAAGATGAATCTTCTCTGTAATGTCTGCTCCGAGCGCCCCGGGCTGTCCGTGGCATATGTCAAAACAGGACAACGAAATATGCAGCGCTGTAAACACGGCCATATATCTCCCGTAACGTCCCTCAAGGTTGACATCGAAGACGAGGGTGACATTTGAGGGAGACCTGGTGGGACTTCTGAGAAAAACCTGCTAAAAGAATCTTGGCTAAAAGTGAACTCAACAATGGATGAATGTTATGTCACCCGGTATAATCTGAGCCCTGAAGGTTTCACAGAATGCAAAAAAAAAAAAAAAACCAGGCATCAGGTAAGGAAATCCAAGTTCTGAAAAGAATATTTGACAGGTGACCTTCACTGAGAACGGTCAAGGTGCGAGGCTTTATGGGGTTTACCTGAAGACTGCATGTCTATCATTTTTGGCATACCTCCGAAATGAAGGGGCCAGACAACCAGTCTCTGCTATGTAGCATCTCTCTGTCAAGTCTGAGCTTCATCTTACTGATACAGGAGGTCCAAATCCCCAAGAATAGCCATTGAGTTATATAATGGCTATCCAGTTGGCTGTCTAAGCATGCTGAGAGTTGTAGTTTTGCAACATTTGGAAGTCAACAGAATTAGGCTTCCAGCACTAAACTTTCTATATCAATTATGCAAGGCAGAGAGGGGTGGGGAGGGAAAGGGCATGCATGCTACATCTGGAAATGTAGTTTTGCCATATCTGGAGGTCCACAGTTTAGAGACCTCTGCAGTTAAGGGTTAGGCTTCCATCAATGAGCTTTGTATATGAATTATGTGGTGGAGGGAGGGGTGGGGGAGCGAGAAGGCATGCACGCTACAGCTGGGAGTTGTAGTTTTGGAACATCTAGAGGTTCACAATTTGGAGATCACTAAGACAGCTGTTGGCTGTCCATGCATGTTGCAAATGGTAGTTTTGCAACATCTGGAGGTTTTTGACTGTCCAGACATGCTGAAAGTTGCAGTTTTGCAACAGCTGGAGGCACATTGGTTGGGAAGCACTGCCTTAGAAGTATGCATCTTACAGTATACAGGAATTTTGTTAAGGCTATGTTGTCTCCTGTGAAAAATCAGACAACTTGGTTATGCTATTACTTCCCGGTGCCCAGTCTCCAAAATATGAGTACGGCGTATATTCTTACATACGGGACAAGCGGCGGCTTTATTCTGATTAATCTGGACGGGTTTGAGGCTTATTTCACTTTACGGCGCCAAAAACTAATATGAGTAATATAGAAACATTGTGAAGTTTCGAAGCAGACACATTCCTGAGTTATAAAATGTCTATGAAGGTAGATGAGAGGCACGGAGGATCTGCCAGTGCTCCTCTATTTCTGGGAAATAAGCAATAAATGTGCGTTAATGACATTTCTAAGAATTTCCTGTTGTCCAACTCCACAGTAAAAATCCAGTCTGTCGCACATGAAACACGTGACATTACACATGTATCCAGCGGGTCAGGCCACCAGACCGGAGACTACTCCTTCATGTGCTGTTTGAAAACAAAGCTGAGATATCCATCAGGATGGGGGAAAGTGATACAGGAATGGCACATGGCCTATTATTGGTGTCACCTTGCCAATACCAACACTTACTTATAAAAAAAAACTAGTACAAAGAAAAAAATGGGACTCTGACTGGGGCTGTGTTGGCCTTTAGGCACCCATAGGCCTTTGCCTAGGGCGGCAGTGTTGAGGGGGGCAGCACTTCAGTGAGTACATAACATGATACTTTTGGTGTACCTGCTGCTTGGGGCCGCACAAGCTGTAAATATGGACTTGGCTTGACTACTGGTTAGGGTTTCGGTAGAAAAGGAGTAAACAAATTAGTTCTCCAAAAGTAAACTGTTCCTCTACTGCCTCCTGTAGGTAACGACCCTGTAAGTCTCCATACACCTCTTTATAGAGAGGCTTTTAAAATGGAATCTGTCTCCGGTTTTATGCTGCCAAAACCGTGGGCGTCATGAAACCCCAACCAGGGTGCCACCAGCTGTTGCAAAACTACAACTCCCAGCATGACCGGACAGCCTTTTGCAACAGCTGGCGGCGCCCTGATTGGGAAACACTGCACTAGAGAGACAGCTTTCTCATTAATTACTTACTTAAAGGGGTTCTCCAGTGGAAAACTATATATATATTTTTTCAAATCAACTGGTGCCAGAAAGTTAAAGGGGTAGTCCAGTGGTGAAAAACTTATCCCCTATCCTAAGGATTTGCGGGGGGTCCGACCACTGGGGCCCCCTGCAATCTCTCTGTACGGGGGCCAGGCTCTCCGGCCAGATAACGGGTGTAGACCACCGCACGAAGCGGTGGCCGATACGCCCCCTCAATACATCTCTATGGCAGAGCCGGAGATTGCCGAAGGCAGCGCTTCGGCTCTGCCATAGAGTTGTATTGAGGGGGCGTGTCGGCCACCGCTTCGTTTGGAGGTCAACACGCCCCCTTCCCGCGGGCTGTCGGGGCTCCGTACAGAAGATCGCAGGGGGCCCCAGCGATCAGACCCCCCGCGATCTCAAACTTATCCCCTTTCCTTAGGATAGGGGATAAGTTGTTCACCACTGGGTTCACCACTGGACTACTACTTTAAACAGATTTGTAAATTACCTCTATAAAAAAAATCTTAATCCTTCCAGTACTTATTAGCTGCTGAATACTACAGTGGAAATTCTTTTCTTTTTGGAACACAGCGCTATCTGCTGCCCTCACTAGCACAGTGCTCTCTGCTGACATCTCTGTCCATTTTAGGAACTGTTCAGAGCAGCATATATTTGCTATGGGGATTTTTCTCCTACTTTGGACAGTTCTTAAAATGGACAGAGGTCTCAGCAGAGAGCACTGTGCTCAAGATGTCAGCAAAGAGCTCTGTGTTCCAAAAAGAAAAGAATTTCCTCTGTAGTATTCAGCAGCTAATAAGTACTGGAAGGATTAAGATTTTTTTTTATAGAAGTAATTTACAAATCTGTTAAACTTTCTGTCACCAGTTGATTAAAAAAAATACAATAAAAAAAGGTTTCCACCGGAGTACCGCTTTAAAGGGGTAATCCAGTCAAAGAGCAGCACCCGAATTCTATGCGAGGCTGCATCTCCAGTCTCGGAAAGCTCTTTGTTTCCGGGACTGGGGACGTGACGTACGTCACGTCCCCAGTCCCGAAAACAAAGAGCTTTCCTAGATTGGAGACGCAGCCCCGTAGATGCATGTGCTACACAGAGATTGGGGGGGGGGGGGGGGGGTGCACAGCGGAGGCCCCCCCCACGATCAGACATCTTATCCCCTATCCTAAGATGTCTGTGGCCGGATAACCCCTTTAACTAAATGGTACTGGTAAAAAAAGAAAATTAATTTTACTCTTTAACCTATTATTTATGGAGATCCAAAAAAGACTGCGTCAGCAAAAAATGAGATGAAGACAGGAATGAAAGGATAAGATTTCAGTAAAAAATGTAATAAAAAAGTTATGTTGAAATGCTCAATAATAATACTTCCTAAGCCATGAGATGAGTGTCAGATCAGCCTGGCCGGCACTTGAGGGATTGATATTGGAGATTACATTCGCAGATCTGTCGTCCTGTTCCCCTCACGGTTGATTATGCAGAGAGGACGGTGACCTGATGACAGCTCGGGCCGGAGCCTCTATCCCGCTGGCATGATCCTGTCATTAGGCGAGAGGACTGCACGCACGGTCTGCCGCTTGTCTAAACTCAAGGGGTGAGCGGAGGACAGCGCGCTCAGGGTTGGACCATCCACATGAGTAAACTGCGCCCGTACAACTGTTACAATTATGAAGCATCAGTCAACAGGGCTTTACATTTTTGACATCAGAAGCTCTAACCCCCAGGCGAATAGTTTCCATGCTGTAGACATAACCTTGGTCGAAACGAAAACAGGAGCTGTCACTCAGCGCGACGCTCGGCTATAATGCATGCGTCTAACTCAAACACCCCATTGTTTAGTGCCATACATAGATCACAATGTACCGTTCCTAAAAGTATATGTCCCTGATTGTTTAGTCCTAACCACTGACCCTTAGGACTAGAAATACATCTGTTATGACTGTCCCTGGGCATTGCACGAAAGGGAGAAGCATCCCCGGGGAAAAAAAACATACATCGATCAACCATAGCATTAAAACCACTTATAGGCGATGTTATTTAAGGGGTAAGAGCGAGGCCCAAGGTGGCTACCTAACTAGCCTTATTAGAGAGCCGCCTCTGGCTGGCAATCTCAGCATGCTATGTATTGGGCTTTTGAGTAGCCACAGACCAGTCTGATCACCCAGGCTGACCCTTGTCCACCATGGAAAGGGCCTACAATGGGCACTTATGTATCAAAACTGGAGTATGGAACAATAGAAGATGTGGCCTAGTTGGATGAATTACTGTGTGTGAGTCACTTACCTGGGGAAGAGACGGAAACCAGGATCCACTATGGGGAATAAGACAAGCTGGCCAAGGAAATGTGATGGCCAATGTTCTACTGGAAACCTTAGGCCCAGGCATTATGTGGATGTTACTTTAATACTCACCACTGACCCAAACATTGTACAGACTAAGCCCCTCCTCCTTTAGGGCAAAGGTATTTCCTAATGACAGTGCCCTTTTTTCTTAACAGGATAATACCAAAGTAATATGCCCCTTGCTCCAGTGCTGCCAAATAACCAGGTAAATTTGCTAGCAAGAATCAAGGTCCAATGCAGTTCACATTTGCATTTGGAAGAGGAGCAGTCGGGAAATGCATATAACTAATGTGCGATTTCATCATTAGATCAACATATGCATACAGCATTCTTGTACTCCGATCATAAAGATTATTATTACAGGAGTACACTTCCTTCAGAATGTACCGATTTTAGCATTTTGCAAATTCTTTCAATTACATGGATCTTTCGGAAGATAATTACCCATAATAAGGGACGTCTGATGATGGATATGTAGCTCTTGCTGAGCTGCAAATACTAGAAATGCAGCCTGTGAGGTGAACCGGAGTCATTTTCTGGGTAATCGTGTTGCATTGTATGTATAAGGCTGAGTCCGCACAATGTAAAAGGAAAACACAAGGACTGTAGTAAAATAGGTAAAAAGCAGCATCTAAAAACATGGGGGGAGATTTATCAAAACCTGTGCAGAGGAAGAGCGGTGCAGTTGCCCATGGCAACCAATCAGATTGCTTCTTTCATTTTTGAAGAGACCTGTGAAAAATAAAAGAAGCAATCTGATTGGTTGCCATGGGTAACTGCACCGCTCTTCCTCTACACAAGTTTTGATAAATTTCCCCCATGTTCTTTAGTGGATCCTGGTGCAATCTGTTCCCCAGGTTAGGGACTCACACACACTCAACCATTCACATGTTTAAAAAAAAAAAAAAAAGAACATTAATAGAAAATAATTCATCAGCCTAGGCCGCCATCATCCATTATTCCATACCTCAGTTTTGATTCCCATGTACAGATTGTAGGCCCTTTCCATGGTGGGCAAGTGTCTTGCTGTGCACTGACTGGTCTATGGCTACTCCTACTACACAGCAAGATGAGATGCCCTGTGTGTTCCTTCTATAATAGCCAACATTTAAAGGGGTACTCCGGTGTAAAACATTTTTTTTCAAATCAACAACTGGTACCAAAAAGTTAAACAGATTTGTAAATTACTTCAATAAAAAAATCTTAATTCTTTCAGTATTTATCAGCTGCTGTATGCTCCACAGGAAGTTGAGTTGTTGTTTTTCTGTCTGACCACAGTGCTCTCTGCTGACACCTCTGTCCATGTCAGGAACTGTCCAGAGTAGGAGCAAATCCCCATAGCAAACCTCTCCTACTCTGGACAGTTCCTGACATGGACAGAGGTGTCAGCAGAGAGCACTGTGGTCAGATAGAAAAAAACAACTCAACTTCCTGCGGAGCATACAGCAGCTAATAAGTACTGGAAGGATGGATATTTTTTAATAGAAGTAATTTACAAATCTGTTTAACTTTCTGGCACCAGTGGATTTGAAAAAAATTGTTTTCCACTGGAGTACCCCTTTACTTGCTAGGCTAGGGCAGTGTTTTCCATCCAGGGTGCCTCCAGCTGTTGTCAAAAGCTGTCCAGGCTGTCCTGGTGGGGAAATAGTGGGTATTTGTCCATCCACACATTGCATAAAAAAACATGCTGTGATTTCAGTTATTTATTTATTTTTAAATACAATGTGTGCATTGACAGCTGCTTTTCAATAGTTTTTAATAACTAGGTTATTATTAACAAGTTATTAAATAAATAAATAAAGAATAAAAAAAATAAAAACACACTGACACACTTTTTATATCTATTTCACTGCAGTTTTTTCTTCCATTGTACACTGTGTGAGATTTATACTGTGAGTGCCTGTCATGGCTACATGGGGACACCCAACTTTATTCTTGGGCTGGGTTTACACTATGTAATTTCCACACAGAATTCTACTTTGAAGCAGAGTCCCATTGTTGTCAATAAGAATCCGCTGCACAGTACACACGACGGAATTTTAGCAGCAGAGCTCTCCGCCACAGGAATGAACTTGTTCGCTTGGGTTCCCACTACGGAATCTCTGCCGGAGATATTTTTAGGCAGAAATTCCAAGGGCGGCTGGTCCGCGTGGACATTGCCGGTCTCCAGTGTATTCCACCAGAAAATTAACATGTATATTCTTTTGGCAGAAGAAATTTAAGTGGCGGAACGCTCTGCTGCTGGAATTCCATAATGTGCCATGTGCACCGGAATCCAATTGACAGCAATGAGACTCTGGAATTTCCAAGCGTAATTTCAAAGTGTAATTCCGAGGTGTGAAACCAGTCTTTATTCTTTCGGCGGAATACATTGCTGTCTATAGGGACCAACAAGGTCCGTGTTGTCCTAGTGCCAACCGATTCCCTTGGCGCCGGCCGCCTGCGAGTTGTAGTTTTGTAACATCATTGAAGATCACTGTAATAGAGGATAAAGATGTAGCAGTGCACCCTCATCCTGGAGTCTGAGGGGGCTCATATTAGAAATGGCACCTGGCAGATAGGGTGGACCCGATACAGCTTCACGTGACACCTTAGCACGAACCTCAACCAAATTTCAATCAATAGATCTTATTACATATTTTGTATATTTTTTTATGCAAAAATGCATGGATTTCATCACCCTCAAAGCTGCCGATGAGTCAATACAACTGTGGTTGAGCTGATTTTGTTATGAAAAACACAAGAAGTTATTCAGGTTGGTTAAAAAAAAAAAAAAAAGGATAAAAAATAAAGTTATATAACCGTTTTACTGGCACCGAGAACCCGGCTTAGAAATACCAGTGCAGATTCTGTCTGATAAGGACAAGGACATGAAATGGGGATCTGTACAAGCATGCTGAGAAAGTGCCTCGCTGAATACTTTCCCCTCTACCTTCTACAAAATGATCAATTGTTAAATATTGGGCAAAAGAAACATTCTCCGCTCTGTCTGGACATGCTCGTTGGGCAAAGTATGCGCCTGGCCATGCCAAGAATTCATTATCTTTTTTAGGCACCAACTGTATCCCAAACTACCCCCGAGCACCTGCCAAGCTCCCCGTCCACCCCTGACCACACGCCATGTGTCCTATTTTCTAGCTGAAAAGTATTTAAAATTCATGAGTCTCGTTGAAAGCTCGGCTGTCACATTCTCCTCATTCCACAGTGTATGGGAAAGTGGGGGGAAAATAGAAGCTTCAACCTAGGCCATTATTACTCCTGAATACGAGATATGTCATTAAATTGCAAATAAAGCCACTTGGAGATAAAGTCGGTATCAATCACCAGGAATTCCTGGGCTAGGTTTCACCACCGGGGCTCTCTTCCAGCTGCGTTGTTTGTGTTAAGAAGAAAAAAAAAGAAGAAGCCTAAAAAAAAAAGCCTGTGAAAGAGGTAAAGTTAAATTAGACGCCACCATTTAAAAGTTGTAAAGTAAAAAAATAAATAAAGTAAAATGTCACGCTTGAAATAAATTGAAAGAATTAAGAAACAAAAAACAACCTACGGCAGAACTGAAGACGGGCTTTGTTTTTAAACAATGGTAAAGACCCATGGTACACTTGGTACAATGCCCGAAAAACCATAGCAACGTCTGAGGGACAATACCAGAATTTTAGCAACTGGGAAGAATAGGGTGACGACCAAGGTCGGATTCATGGAGAGGCCAAGAAACCATGACCTTGGATGGCCGGGATTGTATAAAGAAGGTCTTATAAATTTCAGAGATAAGTGTGAAAAATGTAAGCCAATTGGCAAACAGGGTAAAAGGGGATTTATCTGGTACCAAGAATCTTCAAGGAAGGGGGATGGACATCTAGATATCTAATATGCTACATAAGCAATTTACTGGGTCATTGTGGCTTCCCCCAAGTGTCTTCATCTTCTTCAACCTATGTGGCTTGGGCATGGTTGCACTACATTTATAAACTGCATTCAACAGGAGCAAGGTGCCAAGCTTATGTTTGTGGGTCGATGCTCAACTAGGAAAAGTGCACTTGGTGTATAGGCAGAGGCAGACTGTCCATTTGGGGACTTATAGAAGTAGCCAGGGAAATTCATAAGCTGTGGGCCTCCCTCTATAGTTGGCAGTGAAGCGACTAAGTAGCAAGTCTGGCCGGCTGCTCAACATTCTTTACATGACACCATCGCTTTGGTGCTCCACCATTGAGTTGTAAAACGTCATCAAATATGGAAACTGTGGGAAGAAAGATAAAGAATGTTCTACATCCAAGACACTTCCCCACCCCTCCCCTCCAGACATCAGACCAGGAGTGCCCCATCACCCAGACAGTAGAGTAACCACCCACCCTCAGGGATGGCGACCTCAGGGACATTGGCGAAGGGAGTTTTGTTCAGTATATGTTGTATGTATGTGTATACTCATGGTATTGGTTTTACTCATGTTGGTACTGTATGGCAGTATTATATTGTCACTATATGGCAATATTTGAGAACTGTAAAGTGGTGTTATTTTTTTCCTTGATAATATATTAACGTATATATTTATGTGATAACAATGGACGTTTTGAAGGCATGGCCTATTTAGTCACAAGGTGTAGCTAGAGTGATCCCAAGACTAAAACGTGTGCAAGTACAGATCCAGCAAGAACATTAGAAAGATGGGACGTGTGACACCTACTTATTTCTCATCACTAGACCAGGCTGCCCGAAAATTAGACACGTGGGAACGGTACAATGGTGCATTATGTCTTAGACAATTACGAAGGGTACCGTGACCTATATCATCCAGGAAACTAGACCTCTACTACTCTACCTTGACCAGATACATTACAAGTTATAAACAATGCGTTAGTGGACAAATGACACATACCTAGCCCTCACCATTGGACACCAGGCGTATTATATCAAGTAGAAAGGGTACCATGACACATATCGTTCAGGGAGCTAGATCTGTCTCACCCTCCCTTAACTAGATACTACCAGTTTTGAAACCAAAATGTATGAAATTGTATGTGTTAGAAATGATGTGTCACTGGGCAGGTGATACCTACTTACCCCTCACAATTGGACACCAGGTGTATTATGTCTCAGTCAAGTGATAAGGGTTCCATGATCCAGACCATCCATGGGTCTAGACTTCTCCCAGTCTTTCTCAACCAGAAAGTACTATTTTTGGAAAGAAATTTGACACCTACCTACTCTTCATCACTTGACCCCAGCTGTATCATGTCTCCGACTAGTGAAAGGGGTACCATGACCTAGGTCACAACCTTTCTTGCCCAAAACATACCGGAAATGCTAATTTGCATAATTTATATATGCGTGACATCACAGGATACACATATGCAGAGGAAATTTTGTCCTATTTTGACCCCTATAACTTTTTTATTCCTCCTTATACGGGGCCTGTATGAGGGCTTATTTTTTTGCGTCCCGATCTGTAGTTTTTAACGGTTCCATTTTTGTTTTGATGTGACTTTTTGATCACTTTTTTTTTTTTTTTTTTTTTATTAAATTCGGGAGTTGCAGTTAGTTACTAACTACAACTCTCAGAATGCCCTGATACAGCCTGTGGCTCAGCAGCTGCCCCAAACAAAAACTACAACTCCCAGCATGTTGGACTGTATAGTAGTATATAGTATTGGTCAGTCTTTCCCAACCAAGGATGCCTCCAGCTGATGCAGAACTACAACTCCCAGCATATTGGACTATATAGTAGTATATAGTATGGGTCAGTCTTTCCCAACCAGGAGTGCCTCCAGCTGTTGCAGAACTACAACTCCTAGCATGTTGTTCTATATAGTAGTATATAGTATTGGTCAGTGTTTCCCAACCAGCGTTGCCTCCAGCTGATGCAGGACTACAACTCCCAGCATGTTGGACTATATAGTAGTATATAGGATAGGTCAGCGTTTCCCAACCGGGGTGCCTCCAACTGTTGCAGAACTACAACTCCCAGCATGTTGGACTATATAGTAGTATATAATATTGATCAGTGTTTCCCAACCGGCGGTGCCTCCAGCTGATGTAGAACTACAACTCCCAGCATGCTCTGATACAGCCTGTGGCTCAGCAGCTGCCCCAAACCAAAACTACAACTCCCAGCATGTTGGACTATATAGTAGTATATAGTATAGGTCAGTCTTTCCCAACCAGGTGTGTCTCCAGCTGATGCAAAACTACAACTCCCAGCATGTTGGACTATATAGTAGTATATAGTATAGGTCAGTGTTTCCCAACCAGAGTGCCTCCAGCTGTTTCAAAACTACAACTCCCCGCATGCCCGGACAGCCGTTGGCTGTCCGGGCATGCTGGGAGTTGTAGTTTTGTAACAGCTGGAGGCACTCTGGTTGGGAAAACACTGGTATAGTATATGGTGCAACATTCCGGGAGTTTGAAGATTGGTTGGATAAATACCGTCCATTGCACTGCCGGTATTTTTAATATAAAAATACCGTCAGGGTGGCCAAAATACCGGCTGTGCCAGTAAAATACCGACCAGGTGGCGACCCTAACCATGACCCATATCGTTGGGTAGCCTAGACCTCTCTCAGCCTTCCCTGACCAAATACTACTGTTTTAGGAAAGAAATTTACGGACCATACCAGGACCAAAAATACAGCTTAGTGAATGCACCCTTGGTCCGCGAATTCAGAATTCTTTCTTTAGCTCGAAATGGAAAGAATCTGCATGTCATAATGGACATCTATTCTCTCGCACACATGTTTTTTGTAACATTGAAAAGTCACTGACTCATAAAACATGCATGATCTCAGCAGACCCTTATTTGATCTTACTCCCCAGGCCTCTTTCGTGCAGAACGAGATGACTTACGCAAATTTTCTTTAGATGCCTTTACATGGCAACAAGGGAGTTGGGGGGGGGGGGAGGCTGAGCAACAGGATATAAGGGCCAAACATGGACAAGGCCTCAATTTCCTGGATGACCAAATCCTAGAATAATGTAGTGGAAAGAATGGTGTTCTCAGAAGAGTGATGAGGTCTGATCCGAGGACCCTGCAGAGGAAGAAAAGCCCAGCACTCTCTGAATGAAGTTTAACATTTCTCCTGTGGAGTGGAAATCTTGGCAGGATCGTGTCCTCGCAAACAAAACATTCAGTGTTCCTCCAGCTGTTTTGCGAAAGAATTGGCAAAATGACAATTCTGAAAAGGGGGGGAAAAAAGATGCACAAGTTTCCATAAACTACAGCAGACTAAGCGACACAACTCTTCCCGGGATAATGCGGGGTCTGTTTAATAAAGAATAATGTCGGATTTATTCGGCAGGTTCGTTATTTGGATAGCGCCGTTCCTGCGTGCCTTCGAGTCAGCCGTGATTATTTATCAATTAGGAGATTCCTTCCACAAACAGGCCTCTTCACAAAAGACTGACAAGATGTTTATGTTGGCCGCTAAAAGATTGTACAGAAAAAGAGTACAGTTTACTTCAAGGAGGAACGTACCAAAAAATAAAAAAAATAATAATAATATATATATATATATATATATATATATATATCAATATAAACCGCATCAGAACGTGTGTACAAAAAAACGTATACAGAATGAAAACTGATGTCCTGTTGCATCCATATTTAAGAAAAAGACAAAAACCGTATTGCGCAAACCGGTTGGGACCGTACGCACATACGGTTCTATACGGTTCCCACTGACTACCATGTTAAAATAATCGTACACGGTTTAAATATGGTTTTTAACCGGAACCAAAAACCATGGTAGGCTACGGTTTTGGGTACAGAAAAAAAAAACCAGATAAAACTGTATAGGACACAAAACGTACACAACCGGATGCATCATTTGGGATACGTTTTTTAAAGGGTAGCTCCCACCATCCTATATTTTTTTTCTGTCCCTGCCTATTGCACATCTATCCCTAACCCCCTCCCTGCTTGAATTTTTTTTAACTATATTAAAAATAACTTTTTGTCTGCCTGGCAGTGTGCTCACTACCAGGCAGACTTCGCCAGCAGGCACCACATCACTGATGCCTGCTGGGGCCGACTTCCGCCCTTAGTTCATCTACACAGGGTGCCTCCAGCTGTTTCACCACTACAACTCCCAGCTTGCCCTGACATCTATTGGCTGTCAGGGCATGCTGGGAGTTGTAGTAGTGAAATGGCTGGAGGCACCCTGTGTAGATGAACTATAAGTTAGTGCCATGCGGTGCTACCCCATTCCCTCCGTTACACCGCAGGGGCAGCGGCAGCGACGACATGTGCGAGGAGTGGCCTCCCAGCCAGTGGCCGGGGAGCCAATGCGCTCAACGTGTGGGAGGAGTGGCCTCTCAGCCAGTGGCCAGGGAGCCAATGCACACAGCGAGCGCAGTGTAAATGAATTAGGACCGATTGCCCGGCTGCAATCGGTCCGAATTCAGGCGTGACGACACGCCGTGCTGCAGTCGGCCACTAGGAGGGAGACCCCTAGTGGCCGGTTATCAAACGTAAAAATCACCCTGATAAAGAAAAAATAAATAATGAAAATATATTACAGATATGTTGTAGTACATAAGTACTACAACATATCAAAAAATAAAGTTGGTGACAGTGCCCATTTAAATGAGAGTGAATGCATACATTTTTCAATACGGTTCCGTACGGTTTTCAAATTGAAAATGGTCTGGCTGGCTGGCTTGCCTTCCATGCCCTTCGGGTCAATTTCTCACTTATTCTTACCTAGTAGCTAAGGAGATAGCATGTTGCATGTTCTGCCTATATGTTATGTACTCACCCACAGGGACTATAATGGGGTTGTCCAGATATGGATGATTACTCTCAATATTATTAGGTGCAGACTTGCCTTTGCCCTCGAATTGCAGGCTTTGGCGTAGACATACAGCTGAACTTGGTCTTGCCTAGAGATTTGGTAGAGTTACCGCACAGTTATGAAAACACTTTGCTAGAAAACAGACTTGGCAGCCTGATGAACCCTTAGTCATTGTGGATTACTTCCCATATTACTGTGAAACATAACAGGAATCATGGAGATTAATCCCAACCCACTGTCCTCACCACCACTGCGATTCCACATATTCTCCCGTCTGGACCTGTCTCGCTTCACCTGCCAACATAATGAGACTTCCTAACAATCTCCGTTCATTACGCCATGGTGCGAGCTCCTTCCAGGTTAACATCTGACGACGATCATTTGTGTCTGAAATGAAAAGTCCTGCAGCAGAAGGCTAATTCGGACAGCTCGTCCGTGCTTTTTCAGGACAACCCAGTATTATATGTAAATGGCTGGATTTAGATGGATGGACACTTAGGCTTCACCGCTCCATCTAATGTGTATTATAGGGTTATACTGGAAAATTATAAGCTATTAGTCCAGATGTCCTTATGCAATAACAACGTATAATAGAACGCAGCCTCCCGAATGATCAAGGAGGAACTTTCATGGCTGAGCAAATTCCAGCTTTAACCAGTTCTGCTATATTGGGACGCGACCCGAACTGAAATACTAGTCACGACAGATTCGTGCAATTTGTGCATTCATCTAGAATTCCTCTATTCTAATTAAGGGATTCTATGAAATGCAACATAAAGGTTTTTGTTATAAGGTCTACATGGTACATTTCATCAATTTGTTATCATATGAAGGAGAATTACTGCAATCCTGCAATGTCAAGTTGTTGGGATCTCAAAGTTGGGAGAGTTCCAGAAGAAAACTAAATAAGTCTAATATATATATATATATATATATATATATATATATATATATTATATATATATATATATATATATATATATATATTCCAGACACAAGAATATAGAAAACTCCTGCACTCACCACTCAGTTCACAACTCGAAGCTCCTCCAACGGGAGACACCGGGGACACTGGACTGCAGAAATGTGGGAGCTCAGAGGCGAACAACCGGCAGTTTTCGCGCAATCTAGCGCTTCTTCCGGCCTTCAGGGTGCCCACATTGAGTGCCCACATTTCTGCAGTCCAGTGTCCCTTTAGGTCGGAAGAAGCAAAAACTGCCGGTCGTTCGCCTCTGAGTGCCCACATTTCTGCAGTCTGGTGTCCCTTTAGGCCGGAAGCGCTACTTTGCGCGAAAACTGCCGGTTGTTTGCCTCTGAGCGCCCACATTTCTGCAGTCCGGTGTCCCTTTAGGCCGGAAGAACCGCTAGTTTGCGCAAAAACTGCTGGTTGTTCGTCTCTGAGTACCCACATTCTGCAGTCTGGTGTCCCTTTAGGCCGGAAGCGCTAGTTTGCGCGAAAACTGCCGGTTGTTTGCCTCTGAGCGCCCACATTTCTGCAGTCCGGTGTCCCTTTAGGCCGGAAGAACCGCTAATTTGCGCAAAAACTGCTGGTTGTTCGCCTCTGAGCGCCCACATCTCTGCAGTCCGGTGTCCCGTTAGACCGGAAGAAGCGCTAGTTTGCGCGAAAACTGACGGTTGTTCGTCTCTGAGCACCCACACAAAAAATAAATAAATAAAAAGTTTTCCAGGGGAGTACCCTTTTAAGGTCTACAGTTCTGTATATTGTTTTTCATAATGGTGAGAAGCCTATAGATCAGCCAAAGGCTGTCCGGGCATGCTGGGAGTTGAAGTTTTGCCATATCTGGAAGGCCACAGTATGAGACCACTGCTATAGATGGTCTTTCCACGCATGTCTATATCCCCAGAGGTCATCAGTGTTACATACAAACATTTCCTCATCATTCCTTTCCAGTGACTTTCCAGGAAAAAAAAAAAGGTCCACCTGGCTGAATTTGTCTCAAACATATTTCTTTGCATTGGTTCAAATAATATGAGGTTGATAGGAAAACCAGACAGAAGGCATGAGAACATTACCAGACTCACTGGGGAATGCAGAAAACGTTACACGATGCTATCACGATCTTCCATGTTGAGTCGTCCCCTTCTTTCTAATCGCTTTTCCATTCTGTAATGCCTAAACCATGTCCTCTGCTTGCTATGCAGTAAAGATGTCTAGTCTTTTGAGAAAAAACTACGGAGAAGGGTACGTACCTCATCCCGCAACATAAATAGCTCTCCGCTATAAGGCCTCACAAGGACTGGGACCACTGAGGCCACAGGACTGAGAGAATGGAAATATTTGAAGATGAGGAATGCAGAAATCCAAGGTTCAAACCAGATGGCCAGGCTAAATTGTAATAGCAGACAAAGCCGTAGACAACAACATCGTCAACATGAGCCTGTGGTCATAGACAATCCAGATGAAATTCAGGCTTAGGTCATTATGGTTTCACAGGACAAGTTGGTATAGATGACCACACACGTGCTGCTTGTGATCAGTGTCTGGCCAAGATTCCCAATAGCAAAGCTTGACAAATTCTAGGACTGGGTAGTAAATGCAACAATGACCAGCAGAACAAGGTCCAGTACAGGAACAACACTGCACCACTATATATGCCAATGTCTTATGTGTTACCTTGTGCTTAGAACCTCAGTAACGCCACCAGATTCCACATAGGAGGAATATCTACCATAGACATGGCCGCCACCGCTGACTCCACCAAGTCTTGATGACCCCAAGTACCTCCTTCTACATTGTAACTTCCCCAGCTGCATGATCCTGCAACCTTATAACTTTTATTCAGGCTTTGTGTATATATATTCATGTTATATTGTTCCCATTTACAAGGGATAAGAAAATGTTTATGGCTGGGAGGGGCACTATGAAAAAAATAAATAAAAAATACTTACCTTCCCAGATCCGCCACAGCTACCGCTTGGATGTCTTCCGGTCCCCTTCTGTCACTGCCACTTTTTTGATCTTGTGACACTTCGTCCTTATATAATCTTCCCCACTCAGCCAATCACTGGTAGCAGCAATGTCCCACCTCTTCCAGTGAGTGGGAAAGTTCCTTTACGGAACAAGGAAGCAGCAGCTGTGGACATTGTTTTTCTTTTATTTCTTTTATCCCTAGACAAACCCTTTAAAGTGATATTGTATTTCTTCCTGGAGAGATTGTTCTATCAGGGTATATTGCCATCATAAAAGGAGTTTCACACATAAGGGTGCATTCACACCAAGATTGTTCAATACGGTGACCGGATCCAGCTGGGGGATGGGAAAACCGGGCACTCCCGCATCTCGTTCATCTGAATGAGCCGGCCAGAGTCAGATAGTGACTCCGGTCAGCTCATCTTTGCCCCGTATCCGGTTTTGTGTCCAGACTGAAAACTGTGGTATACTACGGTTTTCAGTCCGGTCACAAAATGGGATATGGGGCAAAAAGGAGCTGACCGTAGTCCCTATCTGACTATCTTGGTGTGAATGCACCCTCAAACAGATGAAGACATGTAGAGTAACAACAACTACGTGGCTGGATCCGGTCAGTGATTCCCATAATAGAAAATCTATAGCTGGACGTAACATCATCTGATAAAAGATTGTGGAACAAAGTCGAGGCTGGAACAAAGTGGATCAGCTGTGGGGCAAGAACCCTTAAACAGCTGTCTACACATAGGTGACTTTTCCCTTTGCAGGAGTCTGTGGTTTAGCTAGGATGAGATTTTTTTCCCCCCCTCTGGAAGAGCTAATTTGCATACTTTTTTTTTTTTTTCCCCATGGAGCATTGCCTGAAAATACATCTGCATATACCAATTGGTCTCCTCAATTAACTTCATCTAGGTAATCTCTGTAACCAACCAGTTCCCTGCTCTGTAATGAAGAAGGGCAAAAACCACAAACAGCTGTCTACTAGTGTTGAGCGGCATAGGCCATATTCGAATTCGCGAATATATGTACGAATATTCGTCATATTCGCGAATATTCGCATGTTCGTAATAGTCTCGTTTTATTTTCGCATGTGCGAAAATTCGCACACCGGTCTCACACAGTAGTATTAGAGCCTTCTTACACCATATAAGCTGGAAGCAGAGAGGGATGATCACTGTGATGTGTACTGTGAAAAAAAAAATACGAATATTCGTAATTACGAATATATAGCGCTATATTCGCGAATATTCGCGAATTCGCAAATATGCGATATTCACGAATAAAATTCGAATTGCGAATATTCGCGAGCAACACTACTGTCTACAGATGGGTGACTCTTCCTCCTGTAAGAGACTTTGCTTTATCAAGAATTAGATAACTCTCTTCTTTCTGGAGGAGAGCTAATTTACATATTATTTTTCCATGGAGAATTGCCTTAAAAATAAGTTGCAATACAACATTGAGTGGTGGGTCTGTCCTTTGTGTGCTGCAGATGGGAGCTTTTTCTGGTGACCAGCCCTGATGACAGCAGGGTTGTTCAGCCAATCAG
Organism: Hyla sarda; assembly: GCF_029499605.1. Classification (NCBI taxonomy): domain Eukaryota; kingdom Metazoa; phylum Chordata; class Amphibia; order Anura; family Hylidae; genus Hyla; species Hyla sarda. The sequence continues at coordinate 209,855,790 of NC_079195.1, read as the reverse complement.
AGAGCGGTGATGCCAGGCCAATTAGGCACAGTGCCGGCGTCCCACTTTTTCTGATGGCGCCATATTTAAATGGGTGGCTGCTGGCCACAACCGTCCATGACTGGAGTCTGAGCCATCACTAGCACTCTGTGTATTATTGTTTGATGCCTGGATCTATGGTGACCTCTGCATGCTCCCAAACTTTTGCCCTTAGATTTTGACCTTGACTCCTGTTATGACCCATCTTGTTTCTTGTACTGTTTGGATTCTGACTTGATTCTGACTTCCGGTTTTCTCTCTGGACTCGGATTCTTACATTGATGTACACAGGGCTGCACTGTTCTCTACCCTACGTGATGGGATTCCCATAGCATGATATTTAAATTATGACTGTATCGCCTTTGGAAAAGTTTACTAGAAATGAAGATTCTTCATAAACCACTAAATATGAGAAACTCCTAATATAACAAGTCTATGACTGTAATAACTTCATCAGAATGCGTTCAGGCACCTAGAGGTATTATGTAATCTTCTCACCACAAATGCACTTGTTTAAGGAGTCCATGTGGTTTTAAGAACACCACCCAATGGTTATGATGCTGTGTGTGGGTGGAGGGATGATGTAGTTATCATTCGTTTCCTTAAAAGTTTTGGAAATTAACAGTAACATCCAGGGAAACCCAAAAAACAACCCATTTAAGTGCACAAAAGCCCACATATTTGGCTTGCAGAGCCACCAATGATACAGCGGCCTTTGTACGTGTGAGGCTAGATGACTTGAGTGTCTCAATGACACAAGGGTGAGAAGAATGCGCTCATTATTTTACCTTATAAGGAAATACTCATCGGAAAAGGCTTCTCTGCACAGATTTCGTGCAGCTGTTCCGATGATCTGCCGCCAGAAAGTGGCTTTGAAATTTCAGATTCCTGTGTGTTGTGATAATCAGCTGGGTTTGGAAAATCCTTCAATAATCTACTCTGTTGGCAGTCCAACAAGGCTTCCGAAAAAACAACAGTTCAACATCTGGAAATAAAATATGCATAGGCGATGGAGAGCCTGGGGAGAACACCGATCCTTATTCTTTTATAAAGTAGAACAGAAAATTTGTCTTTTCCTCAGAACTAAGTGAGACAACAGTGTGGGTGGAATGAGGGAAACAAACTGGATGCCTTCATAATCTTACCCCCAATGGTCACGAAGAACATACACATTATTCTTATATCATAGGTACATTCCTAGAACATTACCCCTACCTCATTGGCTTGGAACTACAGCGATGGGGCCTACTTGAAGGGTTCAAGTAGAGAAAAAAAACAGACATGGTCGCACATCTACAACATGCACCTTGATCTAATGTTTCTCAGCACATTTATTAAACTAACAGGTCATTAGTGTACTTTATGATCATGAAGTGCAAGCCCATTAGCCACGTCACGGCCACCTGTATGTTGCGGGTCCCTAGCATAAAATGGCACAGCACTGAGCGGCGACCACCACCGCCACAACACTAGTGCTCACAGGGGGAATGGCCCACTGGCAGAGCAACCCCGGTCCCTGGGCCGCACCTCCCCACAGACACGGCACTGAGTCTGTGGGGAGGCACGTCCCAGAGACTGGTTCGAATGGCATTGGCGCTGCTCTGCCAGTGGGTCATTCCCCCTGTGGGCACTGGTGTTGCGGCGGTGGTGGTTATGCTACCCAGAGAGCACCAGTTGACCACCTGAACTGCAGCTTGACCTATGGGCTTCTGGCTCAGCCCCTTTATAAGAGGGGCAGCTATTACAATCTCTCTCTTACACCATCACTCCTGCTGAGGAACAGCAAAGCACAGACATCATAGATCCTGTGTCCAGTAAACCTAGAGGCCATAAAGCCTGCACACCAGCCACATTGTCAGTAAGTCAACTCATCCATGTCTGCTGTCTCTACCAAAGTCAAATCACTAGTCAAGTCAATTATAGTCAGAGTGGCTGTATTGAAGTCTGACCCAAAAGTACTGCAAGTCCCAGCAAGCTGCAAGGCCCTTTCCGTGTTACTGGTCGACTCTCTGGGATTCTGGCCTAGCTGTAAAGACTTTAACAACTGTCTGACCTCAGTAAAGCCTCCGTTAACCATAACCTGGTCATGGACTCTTCTTGCCCTGCCTACCCTTGGGATAACGGAGATACTGTTTGGGTGGTTACCGATCCCCAAAAACCACTCTGGCGTCACGAACATTAGGGGTTAATAGCATCTTGCCCCTTGGGTTAATACCATCTGCCCCATCCACCGACACCCTTCACACCCCATGTCTCACCACAACTGTGACACGCAGGAGGAGATGAGGGGTCACTAATGACTATGACACAGGGAGAGATGAGGGGACACTAATGACTGTGACACACAGAGATGAGGGGACACCAATAGATATTTACGTAACAAATCCTTCTCACTATGGTCCATAAACACTTTGGGCAAAATCCAAGGGGAAGGTTCCAAAGTAGGCCCAGAATTGTGTAACTGATCCAATTCCAAGTGGAGCTATAGTAAGGCTTGAGTAGACCCCAGGTTCTCAATGGAGGGTATTTGTACTGAGGGGTAACTTGAACTTGTATGGAGGGGTTATTTGGGCTTTCCCCATATTGTGCTATGGTAGGCAGCACAGGGTATGACCACAAGCTTAGAGGTATTTCAGTATAATTTGAGTAGACAGGAACTAGGTTTAAAAACATTAAGAGCCATTGGTTTACACTACTGTTCCAATGATACATAACATACACAGGCCATATCTTCACACAGTGTTTCCCAATAGCCTATGGCTGTCCAGGCATGCTGGGAGTTGTAGTTTGGCAACAGCTGGCGCCAACCTGGTTGGGAAACACTGCTCTAGCCAAACAAATAAATGCTGGATACAGAGGTGGCTTTAGATTTTGTGAGGCTATAGGCGAAACTCAAGCATGAGGCCCTCACTGACACTCATAATAAAAAATAAAAAAAGATATGCAAGCGATAATAAAAAATTACCGGTATAAATTGAATATTTTATGCATAACTACGAGCGCAGGAGCGGCGAAAGTGGGGTGATTTTTTTTGAGCAGCCATGAGGGGCGTCACTGCAGACAATTGGCTAAGGCACTGTTTCCTAACCAGGGTTCCTCCAGCTGTTGCAAAACTACAACTCCTAGCATGCCCGGACAGCCTTTGGCTGTCCGGGCATGCTGGGAGTTGTAGTTTCGCAACAGCGAAAGGTACCCTGGTTGGGAAACACTGTCTTGTGACCAAGGAGAAGAGATTTCCATAGTACTGCTATTGTCAAAATTGGTTATCTGTCAGAAAAGACGATAAGAAGAGTAGAGTATTTATTTTATTTTATTTTTTGCCTTCATGTGTCCCATCCCATAACTTGTTACATTCTGCAAATAAAAAAAAATAAAAAAATAAAAAAAAATGTTTGTATTTTATATTGAAAATCACACAACTGTATAAACTGGCAAGAAGAAGTCGTAGCTCAGCCAAGTGATCAGTCAGGAGGAGGTTCAGCAAGAACTCGTTGTTCTATGACAAAAAAAGAAAAACTAATAAAATAAATAAATAAATAAATAAATAAAAACTAAATTTTAAGTGACTTATCAGCAGAAACAGAATTCACCAGCTCCTTGGTAGAGAAATGCCTTGTGCGGCTGCAAAACAAAGTATATTTAGCTAACTTGGCAGATACACGGAAAAGCATTACATAATGTCACTTTCCCAGAAACCTTATCTCCGACCACACTGAAATAAAAAATTTCCCCTTGGCCTACTTGATGAAGTTTTCGTGACCTTTATATGAAAAAAAAATAATAATACAAAAATTGAAAAAAAAAAAAGAAAAGAAATAAAAATTTACATTTTTTTTTCTTTTCTTTGGCTGGAACTCCATATGCTTTTCATTCATATCTTGCGTAAGATTAGATTGAAATTATTTGTGTAAATACATTTTTCTAAAATTATAAAAAGGACTGTTTCTAAGGCAACCATCAATACAATTCATGGTCGGGGGTATTGTCTCCTGGACCGGCGGAGGTGATAAGAGAAGGTCATGATAAGAGAAGGTCATGATGGCCCGAATGGAGACGAAACTCTTCCTACAGCTTTGACCTATTAAAACACACAAAAAAACCTCAACCCTATATACATGTTATCTCTGTATATGTTCACAAGGCGGACACAAATGGGAAAATGGTGGGTGGTTTTAAGAAACTCTTCTGCTTCTATCACCAAAGCGAACCACACCCGTCAACCCCAGCCCCCCCCCCCGACGCTATCTCGGAATCGTGCAAATGTTTGGTTTATATAGATAGTCTCCTCCGGGGGTCGAGATAATTCTGTTTAGATTAATCATACAAGAAGAATGCTGTGGGCTAGATGTGTATTTTATTTTATAGAATTCATTGCAAAGAAAGGCTCCTTCCTATGCTATCTGGGCAGTGCGGTACATTCCTGGTGCTTAAATACTTCGGCTGCGGTACGGTTAAATCATAAACTTTAATTTGAGCTGCAAACTGTCAGGGAACAGAATGTTCCAGATATTCTGCAAATATTTTCTGCAAATAAGAGAGACAACGGAACAGAATAAATAAGAGCAGGCAGGGAGAATTCGGAAGTAATAGCGCTCGCGATTGCTACGAGGGCTCGTGTGCCATGTCTGCGGGTGGCAGGGCTAAGGCTGGCAATACATGTTAAATTGAGCTCTCGGACGACAGCTATCTCTCCCAAAATCCCCGTGCCAAGTGTTCATGTAGTCTGAATTAGGGAGAAAGACACTGCCAGACTCCTCTGATGGTGACTTCTCTCCCATTAGAACACAAGGATCGGCATGTTGAAATCCAACATGCCCGATCCTTATCTACCCTGACATCTGCTGCAACCAGGGGAGAGTCGGAAGCCCCCATTACATCATTCAGTCCTGACGAAATCAACACAGTAAAGTGCACTTGTCATAAGATAATAAAAAATGCTCCAGCCTTACTCTTAAACCCAGGTTTTTATCCATTTATGTCTCCTAATTTTCTTGTTTATGTTGCTCACACTGCATGCAGTTCACTAAGGAGGAGGGGGCATTCCTTGCTTGCCTTCCTTCCTCCCTCACTCTTGAGCTGACAACTTGCTTCTCTTTACCCATAGACTCTATGACATGCCCCCGGCTCGCACAGCAGGCTGATTGACAAGCCCTGCTGGGAGCCTGCACAGAGCCCTGCTTGTCCTTCCCACACGTTCTGTATTTTGTCTTGGTGCAGAGACACACAGGCAAAAGCTGCTAGACAAGACAGCGTTCTAGACAGTGAAGAGACCCCTAGTGGTAAGAAGTGTAGAGCATTTTAGAGGGGGTGGAACTGGGGCTCCGCAGTCAGGGAACCCTGCTGAAATAAGCCACCATGCCCCACAATTTCCTATACTGCTCTAGATTGATTTATGGTGACTGAGATTTCTGGACATTTCTAGAAAGTCTACAGACAAGTAACTGGTAATTACTGACTACCAGAAGGTAAGAAATACTCTTATTCTCTTGTAAGATATATTATTCATTTTCTTGTATTCAAATCCACTATAGATTTATAGTGTAAAATTCTATTACATTTGCGGCCATTTAACCTCCTCTAAGGTGTCTGCCAGATGTCATAAAAAACATTAACCCCAAAAGTTATCCAACTGGGGCCAAACTAAGTTAGATATACAAAAGGTAAATGTCCTCATTTATCATCAATATTGGAGGATTACTAGGTGAGTGCTAAATTAACTGCTCAAAATGTGGTGGACCTAAGCAGAAAGTATTTTTTTCTGGACAAGTTCTGAACTGAATTTCTTTTTTTGGTGGCCAACTAGATGATCCTCTGGCAGAGTTTGCAAACCAGCTACAACTCTGGTAGTATTGCAACAGCTGGAGGCACCTTGGTTTGGAAACACTGCCATGTGGACACCTTAAGAGCCAGTCCAATACTGAATCCAACATCTAATTTTGGATGCAAGATTGTAAATGGGTCACACATGTGTAGGCTATTTCAATAGTGCAGAAGGACAGGCGGCTGCCAGATACTTCTGGAGTCACATTTCCTTAGGAAATGCAAGAATCAGACAGGAAAAATATTCAACATATTAGACCTATGTTATCCCAACATCTTACGTGGGTGGTGGGGGACATAGGGCACACTCGCCACGGACAGCCTTCTAAAGGGGTTATCCAACATAAATGTTACTTTACTAATTACCTGTCCACCAGTAATGGACATGCAAACCAAGAATCCAGGCTTGTGTTGGTGGTAAATGGCCATGTCCTGTGTTCCCCATCACGCTGCTGGCTTGGTTGAGTGAACTGGCTATTTCCTGTTTCTGTGTCCTCCATCCAACTACAATGCCCAGGATCCCTTGTTTCTAGGTTGGAGGCGACTTATCTTACTCCCACACATCAGCCACCCCACCCATTGCGGCACACATGAGCTCCCTTCCATACTGTGCTGTGCTTGAAACTACAATTCCCTGCAGCCCTGTAGAGAATGATCTCCCTCCCACCCAGTGGTCGCTTCACCCTCTGAAGCACAGACACGTTCCCTTTCAACACTTGACTAGTGATGCATTGTCTCGGGCCGCATTGCAACGTGGGAAAGGCCTGAGTGTGAGTGCGTGTGTGTATATATATATATATATATATATATATATATATATATAATATCTCTATCTATCTATCTATATATATATATATATATATATATATATGTATGTATATAGGTATGTATGGACGGGATATGAGGTCGGCATATGAGGACGACATATGAGGTTGGGATATACGGGGTATGAGGATGGGATAGGAGGTCAGGATATGAGATCGCACTAGGAAGACGAGGTTTAAGTAGGAAGTCCAGGCAACGCAGGTTACTCTGTTAGTATAATGATAAATAAAATTAGAAAAACATGGCTGCCTTCTTGCAAAAAACTATTTCAATCCTATCCACAGTTGGTGTGTGATATTGCAGTTCATCTCCATTCACTTCAATGAAACACAACCAATGGACAGGTGTTGCTCGGTTTCTGAAAGAAAGCAGCCATGTTTTTGTAATCCCATATAACCCCTTTAATATGAACAGGCCCCATGCTCACTGGGCCGTGCAACATAAGTTCAGGCTCCTAAGAGGGTAAATGGAAGGGAAAGTATTCGGGGGTCACGGAGCTTGGAGGTCCAGCATTTAATAGACTTATATTAAGCAAAATAGGTCTACGGGATATCTACACACTTCAACAAAAGCGCCACTTTATGTAACATGGCATGGACGGAATCTAGTGTTACCTGAACAAATGGGCTATGTGTTACTATGAAAAGAATTCACCTACACAAAAGGGCACATTGTAAATCGAGTCCCCCCTGAAACACCATCCCGATCCCACCTGTAAGGATTGCTATCTCCAGCCCACACGTTGTGCTCAATCATCCGTCGGCGATTTACAAACATGAGGCCATGAAAGGGCTATAGATGAGGACGACCGGACTACATACCAGAGCTCCGGCCTACCTGGGAGCACGGAAGCCTACACGTACGCACAAACAGTGCGCTGTCCTCATCCCCGGCCAAGGAATTCAGCTTATAAAACACCAACTTGACTACTCGTGAGGGCCTGAGAACAACCCGCACACTCAGACCCAGTAATAGAAGGGATTTTGGCTTGAGAAGAAGGGGAGTGGATGAAAGGGAGGGTGTAGGAGGGCGAATGAATGGTAATTTGTCTTCCCAATATTTATTTTGGATTTAAACTGTGTGACTGAGCCTTGAAAAGCGAAGACCGTGGGGGGGTTGAAAGACCATTGCTTGTCCTCCATTGCTTATTAGCGGACAAGTGCAGCCTCACAGTATAGGTTGTGCCGCTGCAGGAATGCGCTTCCAGTAAGCGGAAAAGGCCAAAAATACCTTGGTCGGCTGATTTTGGAGCCCTTTCAAGAGACGTTCGTTTTGGACCGGAATTAAGGAGAAAATAAATAAATAAAAATTCTTAAACATACAACATAGTCAGGGTTAGATGACCTGTGGTATTCCAAGCATCTCCACCGAGTGACTTGGACTCGTAGTACCGGAATAACTGTGTACAGAGTTCATGTGTATGTTACTGTACTTTTACTTGCAGGATGTTACTTATGTAACAAGTTTATGAAATTAGTGATTCCCAATGAGAAGCGTCAAACATTTTTAGGGTGCTATCACGTTGGACAGATATGCTGCAGATTTTCTGCAATGGTTTGCATCTATTCCCCTTTGATTGAGATTTATAAAGGGAATTTGTTAGATGGATTTGCTGTATTAGGTCAGTGTTTCCCAATCCTGGAGCCTCCAGCTTTTGCAAAACTACAACTCCCAGCATGCCCGGACAGCCGAAGGCTGTCAGGGCATGCTGGAAGTTGTAGTTTTGCAACCGCAGGAGGCACCCTGGTTGGGAAACACTGTGTTAGGATATAAGTGGACATTCTACTTTTCCTGGAGTTCTCAGCAAAGTGTCAAGAAGGCGGAGCAGAGCTGCTCAAGTGCCTTAGACTGGCATGCCTCTTCGCTCTCCCTTACCTCCCAGTCCTTCCTTGACGGATGTACAGGGCTTGGCTTACAATAAAGGAGGGGCGGGCTGGGAAGTGAAAGCAAGTAAGGCGGTGTGCCAGACTGTGGCACCTGAGCAATTTGGCTCCGCCTTCTGACTGACACTTGACATGCACCAATATCTAAACGATTTAGAGCAGATTTGCCACTGAAGATTTATTTGTGAATAATCTGCAGATTTTCTGCTGCGGAAAATCTGCAGTATTCTGCTCCATGTGAATGTACTCAGAGTATATTCGGACTATGGAATCTCCTGCCGTAAATTCAGAGGGCGGCCAGTACTGAATTAATTAGTTAATGCCAGGGCCGTGCAAACATTGCCATCCCCATGGACGGCAATGTATCCCGCGCATATTCAGCTGAAAGAATCACAGATCATTCTTTCGGCGGATGGATTTCCATAGTTTGCACCCTTGCAGTGGAACCCCATTGACAGCAATGGGACAGGAATTACGTAGTGTGACCACAGCCTTTGGCCCGGGCATGCTGGGATTTGTAGTTTTGCAACAGCTGGAAGCACCCTGGTAGGGAAACACCAGCATAACTAGTCAGATTTGTTGGCGCGGACTCTATGGATATTGGATCACATAACCGTTCCTTTTCCTTCATAGCTTGTATTCGATATATGAAAGGCTAGATCAAGGAACTTCCATATCACCGATCCTGCCTATTACCTGGATTGCTTTAAATATGACATTATGGGGAAAAAAAGACTAAATAAATTGCTTAAAAGGTGGTTTCCTCCCAAAAACAGCACCATCCCTGTCCACAGTTCGTCCGTGGTATTGCAGCTCATCAGTATTTACTTAAAGGGGTAGTCCAGTGGTGAAAAACTTATCCCCTATCCTAAGGTTAGGGGATAAGTTTGAGATCGCGGGGGGTCCGACCGCTGGGGCCCCCTGCGATCTCTCTGTACGGGAGCCAGGCTCTCCGGCCAGATAGCGGGTGTCGACCCCCGCACGAAGCGGCGGCCGACACGCCCCCTCAATACATCTCTATGGCAGAGCCGGAGATTGCCGAAGGCAGCGCTTCGGCTCTGCCATAGAGTTGTATTGAGGGGGCGTGTCGGCCGCCGCTTCGTGCGGAGGTCAATACACCCCCTTCCCCGGGGTGTCGGGGCTCCGTACAGGAGATGGTGGGGGGCCCCAGCGGTCGGACCCCCCGCGATCTCAAACTTATCCCCTATTCTTAGGATAGGGGATAAGTTGTTCACCACTGGGTTCACCACTGGACTACTCCTTTAAAAAGGCAGCTGAATTGCAATTCCAGACACCACCTATAGACATGTGTGGCGCTGTTTCTTCAGAAAAGCACTCAGGTTTTTGCAAACCTTTATAGTATGTTTATAGATAACACTAAATTCTTGTTTGCAACATAAAAAATTCACATGCTGCCACTGCCTAAAGTCACAGGATTACTCTGGGGAACCTGAAATGCCACATACCAAGCCACAAAGAACATGAATGTAGAATGGTTGGCAGGCGATGTTCAGCCACTCAAAGCGATTATACAGAGATTAGCATGACAGGGACAATGGCAAGTTACGTGGAGCGGACGCTGTAATCCCGATGAAACCCTGAGAACGTTTCTTTGATGGACTTTAATGCCTCTAACCTTCCTGGAGTACCTAGAAATGACATAACAGCTTCATGTAGCTGCATTCTAAGTGCAGTTTCTAGAGCGTACACTAGGTGGTGACAGGGAAGGGGGTTTAGAGAGTCACGGAGAAGGAATGTGTTTTGGAAAAAAGAAAATCCTCCGTCCTGTTTCTTATATGCACAATATACAGCAAGTAGAGAAATGCGTAACAAATTATAAAATATCCCAAAAATCATGGAAGCAACCACAGGCGTGGACAAAATTGATGGTGCCCTTCTGTTAAAGACAGAAAAACCCCACAATGCTCCCTGAAATAACTTGAAACTGATAAAAATGAATAAAAATTTACAGAAAATTACCTGATGAAAATCAGACATTGCTTCTGAATTGTGGTTCAACAGAATCATAAAAAAATACCAAAAGTAATGAAACTGTCCTGGACAAAATGATGGTCCCTGAAGTTAATATTTAGTTGCACAACCTTTTTGGGGGCAGTCACTGCAATCCAGCAATTTCTGTAACTCTCAGTAAGACTTCTGCCAGCTGTCTCAGGTGTAAAGGTGCCTTCTCTAAACTGCAGGTATCTTGGCCCACTCCTCATAAGATCCTGCTCCAGCTGTCTCAGGTGTAAAGGTGTCTTCTCCAGACTACAGGTATCTTGGCCCATTCCTCATAAGATCCTACTCCAGAGGTCTCGGGTGTGAAGGTGTTTACTCCAGGCTGCAGGTATCTTGGCCCACCCCTCATAAGATCCTGTTCCAGCTGTCTCAGGTGTAAAGGTGTCTTCTCCAGGCTGCAGGTATCTTGGCCCACCCCTCATAAGATCCTGCACCAGCTGTCTCAGGTGTGAAGATGTCTTCTCTAGACTACAGGTATCTTGGCCCACCCCTCATAAGATCCTGTTCCAGCTGTCTCAGGTGTGAAGATGTCTTCTCTAGACTACAGGTATCTTGGCCCACCCCTCATAAGATCCTGTTCCAGCTGTCTCAGGTGTGAAGATGTCTTCTCTAGACTACAGGTATCTTGGCCCACCCCTCATAAGATCCTGTTCCAGCTGTCTCCGGTGTGAAGATGTCTTCTCTAGACTACAGGTATCTTGGCCCACTCCTCATAAGATCCTGCACCAGCTGTCTCAGGTGTGAAGATGTCTTCTCCAGACTGCAGGATTCAGCTCCTTCCACAGATGTTCAATAGGATACAGATCAGGGCTCATAGAAACAACTTCGCAATAGTCCAAATTTTAGCTCTAGGCCAATCTTGAGTGTTCTTAGCTGTGTTTTAGGGCATTATCCTGTTGGTGCACCCATGACCTGCGACTGAGACCAACTTCCTGACACTGGGCATCACATTTTCCTCCAGTATCTTGAGATTTCATTGCACCCTGTACACATTGAAGACACCCTGTGCCAGATGCAGCAAAGAAGCCCCAAAACATAACCGAGCCTCCTTCATGCTTCACAGTAGGTACAGGGTTCTTTTCTTTGTATGTTTCTTTTTTGTATTTGTGAATATAGAGCTGATGAGACTTTCCAAAAAGCTCTAGTTCTGTCTCATCTGTCCAAAGGATGTTCTCCCAGAAGCCTTTTGGCTTGTCAAATGCCTTTTGGCAAATTTCTGTCTCGCCTTTTTATCATTTGCGTTCAACAGTGGCGTCTTCCATTAAGTCAACTTTGGCTCAACTAGCAACGGATGGTGCGATCTGACACTGATGTGCCTTGACCTTGGAGTTCACCTTTAATGTCTTTAGAAAATGTTCTGGGCACTTTGGTTTCCATTCATATTATCTGTCTCTTTGAATTTGTCATCAATTTTACTCTTGCGGCCACATCCAGAGAGGTTGACTACAGTCCCGTGGACCTTAAACTTCTCAATAATATGTGACACTGTAGTCACAGGAACATTCTTGAAGAGGTGTTATAGCCTTCACCTTGTCTCCTGAGACAACTCTCTCCTCAGCTTTCCATGGTCCATGTCCAATGTGGAACACAACATGATACCAAACAGCACAGTGACTACTTATTAGGCTACAATCATTTTTGTCCAGGCCAGTTTCAGTATTTAGTTTTTTTTTAATCTTATTATTCTGTTAATCCATAATTCAGAAGCAATGTCCAATTTGTGATTTTCTGTATTTTTTTTTTAAAGGAGAACTGTGGTGAAACAATTTTCATTTCCCCTGTGCCCGGGCTGCAAAAAATAAAGAAAACAACTTTAACTTACCTTCCCTCATTGCGCCGATATCGGCATCCCGGTCCTCCGTTGCTGGTCTTCTTCCTGGGCTTGGTGACCCATACTGCGCTCAGCGTATCGCCCGCCACAGCGATGTCCCACCTCGGCCGGTGATAGGTTGAGAGCACTGTCATGTAAGGAGCCCAGGCAGCAGGGAGAAGGTGGGGCCCAGGCTCCTTACATGACAGTGCGCTCAGCCTATCACCGGCCCAGGCGGGGCACCCCTGCAGCCGTCTATACGCAGAGCGCAGTATGAGTCACCGAGCCCAGAAAGCAGGAAGAAGAACAGCACTGGAGAATCGGGATGCCGGTATCGGCGCAATGGGGGAACGAAGGAAGGTGAGTTAAAGTTTTATTTTTTTTAGTTTTTGCAGCCCGGGCACAGGGGAAATGAAAAATGTTCTACCACAGTTCTCCTTTGGCAAAAGGGAACCAAGACTATTTATCCACGTCTGTATAGCCATAGCAGCTGTTATGGTTGTGCAAAGATTGAGGGTGCACTCAAATGCAAAAACATTGCATCTTATTGTAATTGGTGGCTTTTTGTTTTCTAGCACTACTATGTAGGTCAGGGTTTTCCCAAAATTGTTTCTCCTGCTATTGCAAAACTACAACTCCCAGCATGCTGGGAGTTGTAGTTTTGCAACAGCTGGAGACATACTGTTTGTGTCACGATGCCGGCTGGCAGGTAGTGGATCCTCTGTGCCAGAGAGGGATTGGCGTGGACCGTGCTAGTGGATCGGTTCTAAGTCACTACTGGTTTTCACCAGAGCCCGCCGCAAAGCGGGATGGTCTTGCTGCGGCGGTAGTGACCAGGTCGTATCCACTAGCAACGGCTCAACCTCTCTGACTGCTGAAGATAGGCGCGGTACAAGGGAGTAGACAGAAGCAAGGTCGGACGTAGCAGAAGGTCGGGGCAGGCAGCAAGGATCGTAGTCGGGGGCAACGGCAGGAGGTCTGGAACACAGGCTAGGAACACACAAGGAAACGCTTTCACTGGCACAATGGCAACAAGATCCGGCGAGGGAGTGAAGGGGAAGCGAGGTATAAATAAGGAGTGCACAGGTGAACACACTAATTGGAACCACTGCGCCAATCAGCGGCGCAGTGGCCCTCTAAATCGCAGAGACCCGGCGCGCGCGCGCCCTAGGGAGCGGGGCCGCGCGCGCCGGGACAGGACAGACGGAGAGCGAGTCAGGTACGGGAGCCGGGATGCGCATCGCGAGCGGGCGCTACCCGCATCGCGAATCGCATCCCGGCTGGAGACGGTATCGCAGCGCACCGGGTCAGTGGAGCTGCCCGGAGCGCTGCGGTAGCGAGAGAGAAGCGAGCGCTCCGGGGAGGAGCGGGGACCCGGAGCGCTCGGCGTAACAGTTTGGATGTAGGTCCTATAAAATGATGGCGCTATTATCCATCCCTACTTAGGCTGCATTCACACGGCCGTCCAGACCCGTCCCGTTCTTCTCCCATCAAAAATAAAAATAGACTTTAACCTCTTCAGGACACAGGGCGTATGGATACGCCCTGCATTCCGAGACCTTAAGGACCGAGGGCGTATCCATACGCCCTTGTGAAATCCAGTTCCCACCGCTAGCCGGTTGGGGACCGGAGCCGGATGCCTGCTGAAATCATTCAGCAGGCACCCTGGCACATCGCCCAGGGGGGTCCTGAGACCCCCCCATGTCGGCGATCGGAGAAAATCGCATGTCAATTCAGACATGCGATTTTCTCCAATTCCGGGCTGATCGGGTCTCTGGTGACCCGATCACCCGGAAAATAGGGCTGATCGGAGTTGTCAGCAACAGCCCCGATCAGCCAAAAGGATTGGAGTGAGATCGCAAAGCTGCAATCTACTCCTATCCCCTGCCATTACTCAGAACGGAGTTCTGACCAATGGCAGCGCAGGACAGGGGGTTGTCATGGCAACCCCCCGTTCTACCCGCCCCTGGATGTCGAGGGGCTCTGGGAAGAAGATGGAGGCCGTACCTGCAGGAGAAGACTGTTGAGACCCAATTAGCTCCTAGCAGGCTATAACTACCCCTCCCCCTTACTACAATAATTAATTAAATAATAACTGACACAACAACAATTTAACTTTTCCGTGGGTGGGGATCGGCCACAGCTTTATTTATAAAATTACTTATATAAATAACAATTTAACTGTAACAAAGACACCGATTGGCTTCTTACCAACCCGAGAGGTGCTGCCACACCGTCCTGTGTGGAGGTCTACCCCGGGTTGACCCCGCTTTCACCGTCTTCTTACCGCCAAGCTGTGACTTACAATAAACAGAGATACAAAAAAGGGAGGGAGGGAGGGCAAAACTCCGGGTCCTGGGCAGATTGAGGGGGGAAGGGAGGCACCACAGCTATAAATACCCAGGGGAGGGCCCCTGAAAGCCCGGGAAACTATTGAACCCCTGATTGGTGCACTCCTTCCCCCCACCCATGGGACATACCACTATAGCCACTGGCAAGTTTTACAGGTGGGGGAGGGGGCTAAAACATTGCCTGTATATTTCTTAACCCCTTACTGCTCACCAGTCAGGGGGCAAGCTAGTTATGCACAGCTTGCCCCTCCAGACTGTTGAGACCCAATTAGCTCCTAGCAGGCTATAACTACCCCTCCCCCTTACTACAATAATTAATTAAATAATAACTGACACAACAACAATTTAACTTTTCCGTGGGTGGGGATCGGCCACAGCTTTATTTATAAAAATTACTTATATAAATAACAATTTAACTGTAACAAAGACACCGATTGGCTTCTTACCAACCCGAGAGGTGCTGCCACACCGTCCTGTGTGGAGGTCTACCCCGGGTTGACCCCGCTTTCACCGTCTTCTTACCGCCACGGAGGAGACCAGTTAGCCCTACACTGGGCTCCGACCCCCACCCAAGAGATACTGGATAGCCAACACCTGGGGCCACCTCAGCCCCCCGGACACACCCAAAACATTTCCTCTCCAGGAAATCCGCCCAACACATTTCCTCTCCAGGAAATCCGCCCAACACTTTTCCTCTCCAGGAAATCAGAGGTACCTGCCGCCAGGACCATTTTTTTTTTTTTTAAATTAAATAACTCGTGTGAACTCCACTCTCAGACTCGCCCACACAGCTCGTACCACCTTGTGGAAAGCCGCTCTCAAAACAAAAACACATATGGGAAACATCAAACTGGGCAAAAATAGCAACACAACATGCAGATCTCCCGCGCCCCATGCACAGCGCTACCCTCTCCGGAAACCCAGCCACCTCCGCCGGCCCCGATACAAAAAGAGAGCAAATCCCGAACTCACAAAAACCCCATCCTATCAAAGAAAAGCCAAAACCCAAAATAGACAAAAAACCTGGAACTGAATAATCGGGGGCGGGGAGCAAAAGAAAAAAGGCGAGGGGCCCCACCACCGCCCAGTCAACAATAGGAGGACAATGGAAAAAACAGTCATCCGCGGACCCTCATGCAGCACAAGCTGCGTGACCCCAATCGCCTAAGCAGTCTCGGACCGACGGGCCTTTTTTTTTTATTTTATTTTGTATTTATTTATTTATATATTTTTTTATTTTTTATTTTTTATTTTTTTTTACTTTTTCCGTGAAACCACAAGATAAGCACCCAAAAACACAGACACCCAAGTCCCATGGAAGGGGACGAGGAGAAAGGAAGTGCCCCATCCACATAGCCCCGAAAAAAGCTAGCGCAAAACCTCGGATCAGAGAAAACGACGCAAAAAGCGACAACCAAAAAACCCAACCCGCAGCCGCCGCCAAGCGACCCAAAAACTGATAGGAAAAACCGGTCGCCGACAGCAAGGCCACCCATTCACGGGCCCAGCCCCTAGGTATACACCAACCGCAAAGCAGAAAAGAAAACACCCCCTGCCATGTGCCATGCGGCAACCGCACCCCACTGGATCGCAGCACAGCGGGAAAGCCACCCAATTATAATTTTTTTTTTTTTTTTTTTTTTTTTTAATTAGCAGGTGATTCACATGAACAGGAGAAGATACCCAGCGTCACATACTAAGAATGTTATTTGGATTCACGGAGAACACAGTCCAAATCTCGAACCTCCTTAGAGAGGTGACACAGCAGTTAACGTCCGTTAACACAACCTATTAAAACGAAATAGGAAATCAAACATCAGAGCCTCGTAAGGTTACCACAAGGGGCATTCCAGGTATGAAAAACAAATCCCCTATCCACAGACCATTTGGAACCTCCGGGACCCTCCTCGGCTGTAGACATCCCGGCCTCCACACCAACACCAACCACTCGCAAGCGCCTTACCGTGAGTCGCAGGACCCACCAAAGCGGACCAAGAAATACACCACTCTGCACAATGACACATGGGCCAGCCACACAAGCAAACCTTCCAACTCCACCCAAGGGAGCAACCTCCGGAACCACTGCCAGAGAAAACGGGACAAAGCATCAACATCCAGTACCGACCCCAAGGAGCATAGCCCCAAAATAACTCGTAACTCCAAACAGCGAAGAACTGGGTGCAACAAACCGAGCACAGGAAGAAAGCCGAAAAAGAGATAATAGCAGAGACAACGCCCCGAATGTCAGACCGACAACACACCACGATCACTCAAATCACACCCTAGAAAAGAAGAAAAGTATCACCAAATTAGAGCGCAACCAAGCGCAAAAGAGTCCACATGAGTCTGGCGCCTTAGACCGCTCGGCCATGTTTTAGGGGCCACGCCAACCCACACAGTACCGTTACAATTCTAGAACATGAGCTGCCGAAGCAAGCACCCAAAGTCCCACAACCAATACCAAGGGAAAAGCGCATACAAAACCCAAGCATGGCAGAAACCCCCCGACTACTAAGACCCAGGGGTAAACCACCCCGCAGCACCACTGGGAAAACCAAACACCACACCAACAACCAACCAAACCAGCCACATCTGAGAACAGAGCGAGCTCCCCGTGAGCCGCAACCGGGGACTGAAAGCAGGCCTGTCCACTGCACAACTCACGAAAAACCCCAAGCAACTGAAACGTCAGCCCTTAGCGCACCCGGGGCACATATGCAGGGGCACAGACACCACACACCCTCGGCAGCCAGAGACAACCTGCAGGAAAAAACTCCGCCCAGAACCATAGTCCCCGTGTAACATTCAGTAAATTAGCAAGGACCGGAACCAGGGCACCTACAAGTCCAGAGGAAACCAAAAACAGAGAATTTTTTTATTTTTTTATTTTTTTTATTTATTAATTTATTTATTTTTTAAACTTTTGAACGCAATCACTCCCTAACCACAGGAAAGCAGCAGACCAACACCAATGCAGCATGCGGAAGCCAGGCCAATCTTTACTGTATCGTTCCAATTATAACATACGTGCTGCCGAAGCGAGCACAAAATATGGAACACTTCACAAAGTTGCATGTCAGCCTTGCAGCAATAAACCACACCCCAACAAGCGTAGAGCACTGGAGAATCACCCTCCGGAACACCACCACGAAAAGAACTCACAAGGGTGGACAAACGGCTACTCAAGCGAAACCTACCCACTGAAGACTCAAGCAAAATCTACCCACCGCCACATCAGCTAAAGCACCCAGCACATCATACAGGAGTCGCAGCGGAGAGAGACTACAACCAAGATGGAGAGATAAACCAAACAAAGGGGGAGAAAACCAAAAGAAACAAAACCGTAACTCGGTGGCAACCATTGATCCAGGAGAAGGAACAAGCCTCGGGAGCGAAGTCCGCCAAACCCCGGCCACCCAGAGTCTAAGGCCAAAAGACCACTCACCCAAGTGCACACCGCGCAAGATGAAACCCTACCAAAGCACCCCGTCAAGAAGAGACTTACCCAACTCACCACCAGAGACTAGGGTTGCCACCCTGCCGGTATTTTACCGGCACAGCCGGTATTTTCATCTACATTCCGGGCTGTGCCGGTAAGTTTGGATGAAAAATACCGGCCATGCAATGGCCGGTATTTTTCATTCACTGACAGGGGCGGACGGAGCAGCATCCCCAGAAGAGCACTTCTTTCATGACCGACCGTACAATGCCCAGGTCTGACACCAGCAGCCTGTGACAGGGAGAGCTCCGTGCAATGACAGGAAGAGATTGTACAGTGCTGGGGAGGGGGCGTGACCTCCTGTCTCCTGTCTCCCCCTCCCCCTCCTTCTCTCTGCCCCGTGCAGTCTTACAACCCTCCATAGGCAGAGCAGGGAGGGGAGAGGCCGTGTATTCTGTCTCCATCTGCTGCGCAGGGCGGGTGAGTGTCTGTGTGTATATATGTGTGTGTGTGTATATATGTGTCTGTATATATGTGTGTGTGTATGTGTCTGTGTGTATATATGTGTCTGTGTGTATATATGTGTCTGTGTATATATGTGTCTGTATATATGTGTCTGTGTGTGTGTCTGTGTGTATATATGTGTCTGTGTGTGTGTCTGTGTGTATATATGTGTCTGTGTGTATATATGTGTCTGTGTGTGTGTCTGTGTGTATATATGTGTCTGTGTATATATGTGTGTGTGTGTATATATGTGTCTGTGTATGTGTCTGTGTGTATATATGTGTCTGTGTGTGTGTCTGTGTGTATATATGTGTCTGTGTGTGTGTCTGTGTGTATATATGTGTCTGTGTGTATATATGTGTCTGTGTTTATATGTGTCTGTGTCTCTATGTGTCTGTGTATATATGTGTGTGTGTGTGTGTGTGTGTGTGTGTGTGTGTGTGTAGGGGGGGGGGGGGGTAAACTGCCTAATCTGGGGGACAACTATGCTGCCTAATCTGGGGGACAACTATGCTGCCTGATCTGGGGGACAACTATGCTGCCTAATCTGGGGGACAACTATGCTGCCTAATCTGGGGGACAACTATGCTGCCTAATCTGGGGGACAACTATGCTGCCTAATCTGGGGGACAACTATGCTCCTAATCTGGGGAACAACTATGCTCCTAATCTGGGGGACAACTATGCTCCTAATCTGGGGGACAACTATGCTGCCTAATCTGGGGGACAACTATGCTGCCTAATCTGGGGGACAACTATGCTGCCTAATCTGGGGGACAACTATGCTGCCTAATCTGGGGGACAACTATGCTGCCTAATCTGGGGTACAACTATGCTCCTAATCTGGGGGACAACTGGGGTACAACTATGCTCCTAATCTGGGGGACAACTGGGGTACAACTATGCTCCTTATCTGGGGGACAACTGGGGTACAACTATGCTCCTAATCTGGGGGACAACTGGGGTACAACTATGCTCCTAATCTGGGGGACAACTGGGGTACAACTATGCTCCTAATCTGGGGTACAACTGGGGTACAACTATGCTCCTAATCTGGGGGACAACTGGGGTACAACTATGCTCCTAATCTGGGGGACAACTGGGGTACAACTATGCTCCTAATCTGGGGGACAACTATGCTCCTAATCTGGGGGACAACTATGCTGCCTGATCTGGGGGACAACTATGCTCCTAATCTGGGGGACAACTATGCTCCTAATCTGGGGGACAACTATGCTGCCTGATCTGGGGGACAACTATGCTGTCTAATCTGGGGGACAACTATGCTGCCTAATCTGGGGAAAAACTACCCGACCCTCCACAATATTTTTAGTTTCTCATGTGGCCCCATGGGATAAATAATTGCCCACCCCATTCCTCCTCAACCCCTGGACATTCCTTAACCTGGAGCCGCCCGGGGAAAGGAGAAAGTGAAGACAAGAGACTGGTGAGACCTCTCTGCAAAATTGTGTATTTAATGCAGTGTTTCCCAACCAGGGTGCCTCCAGCTGTTGCAAAACTATTACTCCCAGCATGCCCAGACAGCCTTTGGCTGTCCGGGCATGCTGGGAGTTGTAGTTTTGCAATAGCTGGAGGCACCCTGGTTGGGAAACACTGATTTAATGTGTGAAACTATCTGCTGCGCTCTGTATCTAATCCTGTCATGTGCGATACTGTCTGCTGCGCTCTGTATCTAATCCTGTCATGTGTGATACTGTGAGCTGAGCCTGTATATCCAAATCTGTCATGTGCGATACTGTCTGCTGAGCCTGTGCATCTAAATCTGTCCTGTGTGATACTGTCTGCTGAGCCTGTGTATCTAATCCTGTTATGTGTGATACTGTCTGCTGAGCCTGTGCATCTAAATCGGTCATGTGTGATACTGTCTGATTAGCCTGTTTATCTGACGTTGCGCAGGGGGACGTCACTCGTCATCAGAGAGAGCCAGCGTTGCTGTCGCGCACCACCACTACCGCCGCCGCCGGCATAAATAGGGTTTTGGTAGGTATTCTCTAAATGTAAATTTTTTTGTGCGATATAGGAAAACTCCCCCCGCATATATATTGTATCCATCCCATCCCCCATGCCATTTCTTAAACCCCCCTCCCATCCCCCATGCCATTTCTTAAACACCCCTCCCATCCCCCATGCCATTTCTTAAACCCCTGATCCCTCAGCCCCTGTGCAATCTGGCCCCTCCCCTTTTGTAGCTCCACCCCCACATAGCCACACCCATGACCGGTATTTTTCTGAGGGAAAGGTGGCAACCCTACCAGAGATCAAAACAGACATACATCCATATCCGAGACCCAAACACAACAAACACACGGGAACAAAAGGACGAACACTAAACAGAACGTAGCCATAAGCACACAAACCGGGGAAGGGGCCAAGCCCCACAGCAGAACACTCACCAATTCCAGAAGATGGAGAAGCACAACAGCTGGAGGGACCACTACACCACTGCCGCAGGCATGGGACAAGGCACGCTGGAGACCGCCGGGTAGCAGGCACTTGGCCGCCGCCCGAAACGGTGCTGGAAACCATGCCGGGAAACCAACAGTAGAGGACTCCGAGGCACTGTATGAGGCAGAGGAGGATGAGGGAGAACCACTGCGGGAAGAACCGAAACACCTACTCCCTGCAGGTGAGCAGAAGGTCCAAAATAAATAAATAAATAAAAACGCCGCCTCCCAGGGCCAGAGCGAGAGCGGCGACGAATAAGTCTATGCTCCCATCCGGCCCCAGAGGGGGAAGAGCAACATGAAATCAGGGGAGCACTCCCTACCCCTCCACGGGGGGCACTGGAGAGGCAGGAGGAAGAAGGACAGCAGCGGCAGCAGGGGGGAAGGGGAAGGGGGGGTTGGGAACTTGGGACGGGGAGGTGATGGGGAGGCGGGGGGGGGGGGGGGCCGTGGCTGCAAGGATATGGGGAGCACCAGAAAAGCAGGGGGAGATAAGGGGGGGGGGGGGCGCTAGTGTGGCGGGGGTAAGGAGCTGGGTAAATTAGTGGGGACGATATGAGGGCTCATACAGTTTGCGCCGTGATCTGAAGTCGTACGTGATACCAGCGTCATTTTGATCAGATGATGAGATCACTGTTTATACATATTTACAGTACAAAAAGCGATAAAAAACACGCTAATTAGGACTGTGAAATATTTATTCAATTATTTATATTTGTAGCTATTTATGTATTGTATTTATTTAATAATTTTTTTATTTATTTTATTTTATTTTATTTTTTTTATTTATTATTATTTTTTTTTATGTATTGAATTATCTTTTTTTTTTTTTATTTATTTTTTTATTTATATATTTTTTTAACTTTATTTTTATTTATTTATTTTTTTTTTTGCACATACGCCATAGACGGAGCGCTTCAATTGATGATATATTGTTATATTTCGGACATGTACGCACGTGGCGATACCACATATGTGTGTGTTTGTTACAATATACAGTACTTAATTTATGTGCGCACACACACACATATATATATATATATATATATATATATACTTGCACAAATATACATACATATATACACATATATACATACAAACTTTTATTGAAAGGGTTAAACTTAACTGTTGAAATCTTTTTATTTATTTTTTTTCTATTTTTTTTTTTTTTTTTTTGCACTGACATAGCTCCCACAGGGGGCTATAACACTGCACTCACTGAACCTGACACTGATCACTTGCCATGTATTAACATGGCAACGATCAGTGCTAACAACGATCGATTGCTCAAGCCTGAATTACAGGCTTGTAGCAATCAATCATGAGCGGACGCGCAGGAGGCAGGTGAGTGACCCTCCTGCTGCGTCCCAGCTGATCGGGACATCGCGATTTTATCGCGATGGTCCCGATCAGCCCGACTGAGCAGCCGGGATGCATGCAATGTCACTTTCAGACGCGGCGATCAACCTTGATCGCCACGTCTAAAGACGCAATGCCGGACATCTGCCCGATCGGTGATGTCCGGCATAGCATGAGTCCTGGTTGCTAATAGCAACCGGGACTCACAGCTATGATGCGCGCTCGCCTTAGGAGCGCGCATTACAGCTGGGGACGCGCAAATGGACGTTAATAAACGTCCATTTGCGCAGGAAAAAGGGGGGTTAAGCCAGCAGCAGTCACCCAGGGGCCGCCACCTCCAGAGACGGAGGGGACAACAGGGGAGGGGGACAACAGGGGGGGGACAAGAAGGAAACCAGAGCATGCTCATAAGGAGCATGCCTGGGGAGAGGGATGAAGGTCCAGGCAGGGGAGAGGGCTCGGGGCAGGGAAGAGGGCAAAAGGAGCGGGTGGGACAGGCCGCACAGGGACTACAGGGGAAAGGAGAGCGGGACTGAGGAGAGGTCCGCCAGCCTCCCGAACCCAACACCGGCGCAACAGGAGGGGAGGCCAGCTCAGCCACAAGCGAGCATGCCGTCCCTCACCCACCTGCTCCATCCGGGCCATAAATAAGGGGCAGTAACATACCAACCAGCAGACAAAACTCCGGGTCCTGGGCAGATTGAGGGGGGAAGGGAGGCACCACAGCTATAAATACCCAGGGGAGGGCCCCTGAAAGCCCGGGAAACTATTGAACCCCTGATTGGTGCACTCCTTCCCCCCACCCATGGGACATACCACTATAGCCACTGGCAAGTTTTACAGGTGGGGGAGGGGGCTAAAACATTGCCTGTATATTTCTTAACCCCTTACTGCTCACCAGTCAGGGGGCAAGCTAGTTATGCACAGCTTGCCCCTCCAGATGCCTGGGGACCTGGGATCTTTGCTTGAGCCTGCAGGATTCTGATCAGGTAGGGAATCGACAGTGGGGGGGGGGGGAATTGAAAGTGAAAGTAAATCGATCTTTACTGTGGCAACCACTAGGGGGGCCAAACTGCAACTCCCAGCATGCCCAGAGAGCCAAAGGCTGTCTGGGCATGCTGGGAGTTGTAGTTTTGCAACATCTGGAGGGTCACAGTTTGGAGACCACTGTTACAGTGGTGCCCAAACAGTAGCCCTCCAGATGTTGCCAAACTACAACTCTCAGCATGCCTCGACTGCCCAGGCATGCTGGGAGTTGTAGTTCTGTGCCATCTGTCCCTTCAGGTTTAGCAATTTTCATGAATTTTTGAAAATTGCTGCTCTACTTTGAAGCCCTCTAATTTTTTCAAAAAGCAAAAATATGTCCATTTTATGATGCCAACATAAAGTGGACATATTTATGGACATTTATCAACGGGTTTAGTCAGGTTTTCTTTACTATAATTGTCGCAACTGCGACTACTCGATTTTTCGTGCGACATTTTGACTGGAAAGCGAGAAAAGCAAGTTTTCCTAAAATTTACTATGTAGTAATAATTTTAAAATGGACTACGGGTAGTCAGGTATTTATTAACTGCGACAGTCGCAACTGCGCAAAAAAAAGTCGCAACAGCGTTAAAAATTGACTAAATTTACTCCAGCTCAAACATGGAGCAGAAAAAGCTACTACCAAAGTAAAAAAGGAAAAATTGGTTACGTGAAAGAAAATTATCAACAGGCTGAATCCAGTTGATAAATACGTCGCACATAAGCAAAAAAAAAGTAAGGGAAAAATTACTAAAAAAAAGAATACATAAGCAAACATTGATAAATGTCCCTCATTGTGTTTGTGAAGAAAAATAAAATTTATTTGGAATATCCATTTTCCTTACAATTAGAGAGCTTCAAAGTTAGAAAAAAACAAAAAAGGATGCAATTAACGCCGAAAATTTACCACCAAAATAAAGTAGAATATGTCACGAAAAAACAATTTCAGAATCAGAATATTCGGTAAAAGCGTTTTCGCGTTATTAATTTGTAAAGTGACGGTGGTCAGAATTGCGAAAAAGGGCTCAGTCCTTAAGGTGAAAAAGGGCTGCGTCCTTAAGGGGTTAAAAAAAAAAAACAGACAATAACGGATGCAAATAAATGTTATCCCTTTGGATCCATTATTGTTCAGGAGTAAAAACGGATCAAAAAACTGATTAAAAAACGGATGCAAATGGATAACATTGAAGGCTCATCCGTTTTCCATAGACTTCAATGTTAAATTTACAGTATCCGTTTTTTCGACAGGAGAAAAAATACTGCATGCACCGTCTTTTCTCCTGTAAAAAAAAAACAAAAACAAAAAACGGAAATGAGCGCAGACGGGTGCAAACGGATGTGAAAGGATTGTAAAAAAAAATCCCATGGGATTATTTTACAACCGTCTGTAATCCGTTTACAAGCAGCAACAACGGAACCTAAACGGGGGAAAAGAGCGGGGACAGATGACCGTGGGAACGCACCCTTACGTTACTATTTCAGTTTGCTGACAATAGGTGGCCATCTCATTTTGCTAGTTACGCCCCTGCAAAATTCAATATACAGTAGTAGTGGGTCTGCCAGGGAGAGCAAAATTGCGGCCAGGATTTGGAGCTTAAAGTCACCCATATATATAAATAGCTATATAACAGGCCACATTTAGACTTGTTGGGGGTTTGCATCTCAGACAACTTACTGTACAATAGATGTAGATGGGTTTTTAAAAACTCCATCTTGTGGAATAATTATAATAAAAATAAAAAAAAATCTATGGAAATATAATGTAACATATTTACATCATAGATTTTACCCATTGCAATGCATAGAGGGAAATCCATGGCAAAGGGGCAACAAATTCTCCAAATAATTCATGCAGGTTTTTCCATGGATACCTTACGGATTTACAAGAAAATACATGGTAGAATATAACCGCCATGTATGAAATTAGCTTCACAAAATTCAACAAGTACTCTCCCCTCCGCCATCTTGAAAGCCGTTATATTGAATAGGGGTCATGGGGGAGATTCATCAAAACTTGTGCAGAGGAAAAGTTGCTGAGTTGCCCATAGCAACCAATCAAATTGCTTCTGATTGGTTGCTATGGGCAACTTTTCCTCTGTGCAAGTTTTGATGAATCGCCCCCATGACCCCTTTGGCATGGGGGACAGTTCCCGCATGTACCTAAATCTTCACTTCACAGGACATCAACAACAGCCATGAGCTTTTATTGACATCATATGCCATGAGGTACTTTTTAGCTCATGCCTCTCACGGCTATGGTGACTGGCTATGGTGACTGGCTATGGTGACTGGCTATGGCACCTTATTATGGAGGAATCAGTGCATCTAGGAGAAAATACATCAGTAATATGGTATGCAATGTTTTTTTCTCTTTAAATTCTATCTGAATCTATGGGGATAAACATTTCATGTACAATCCACACATTTCTACAGGCAGCATGTTATGGGTGTGTGTCATGCAGAGTTTGTATGAACCATTGGGCCTAGTGAAGATTATGGGGGAAGATTTATCAAAACCCTTGCAGAGGAAGAGTGGTGCAGTTGCCCATAGCAACCAAACAGATGGCTTCTTTAATTTCTAAAAAAAAAAAAAGCCTCTGAAAAATGAAAGAAACAATCTGATTGGTTGCTATGGGCAATGGCATCCCTCTTCCTCTACACAGGTTTTGACAAATCTCCCCCTATCTGACTAAACTGTATTCACCGAGGAAAATTAAATACCAGGTGAAATACAACAAGATAAGGTAAACTCCCCAGTACAGGTCACCTGTCTAACCCAGGAAGAAGTACAGTGCCCCCTACAAAAAAATCAAAATAGACAAATTGCCAGGTCCAGATGGCATTCACCCCCCGTGTTCTAAAGGAATTAAGTAATGTAGTAATCTGTCCCCTATTTTTAATATTCAGGGACTCTATAGTAACCGATACTGTTCCCCAGGACTGGTGCATGACAAATGTGGTGCCAATATTTAAAAAGGGGTCAAAACGTGACCCGGGAATTATAAACTGTTAGTTTAACCTCCGTTGTATGTAAATTGTTTGAGAGTTTTCTAAGAGATGCTATTTTGGAATATCTTGATAAAAATAAATGTATGACCCCATATCAGCATGGATTTATGAGGGATCGGTCCTGTCAAACTAACCTGATCAGCTTCTATGAGGAGGTGAGCTCCAGACTGGACCAGGGGGAATCGCTGGATGTCGTATATCTGGATTTTCCAAAGTATTTGATACGGTGCCACATAAAAGGTTGGTGCATAAAATGAGAAGGATGGGACTGGGGGAGAATGTGTGTAGGGGACAGTGCACTGTTACCAATGGATCTGGAGAGGTTGGAGGTTTTTGGCTGAGAAGTGGAAGATGAGGTTTAACACTGATAAATGTAAGATAATGCACATGGGGAGGAAAAATCCGGGCTGGGATTATGTATTAAATGGGAGAACACTTGGGACAACTGATGTGGAAAAGGACTTAAGAGTCTTAGTTAATAGTAAATTTAGCTGTAGTGACCAGTGTCAGGCAGCTGCTGCCAAGGCAAATAAAATCATGGGGGGCATCAATAGGGGCATAGATGCCCCTCGACCAGGAAATAATTCTACCGCTGTATAAATCACTAGTCAGACCACATATAGAATACTATGTGCAGTACTGGTCAGACCACATATAGAATACTGTGTACAGTACTGGTCAGACCACACATAATAATACTGTGTACAGTACTGGGCACCGGTGTACAAGAAAGATATAGTAGAGGTGGAGAGGGTTCAAAGACGGGCAACCAGGGTAATACGGGGAATGGGAGGACTACAGTACCCAGAAAGATTATCAGAATTAGGGTTATTTAGTTTAGAAAAAAAGAAGGCTTAGGGGAGACCTAATAACTATGTATAAATATATCAGGGGACAGTACAGAGATCTCTCCATGATCTATTTAAACCAAGGACTGTATCTATAACAAGGGGGCATCCTCTACGTCTAGAGGAAAGAAGGTTTCTACACCAGCACAGATGGGGATTCTTTACTGTAAGAGCAGTGAGACTGTGGAATTCTCTGCCTGAGGAGGTGGTCATGGTGAACGCTGTAAAAGAATTTAAAAGGGGTCTGGATGCATTTTTGGAGAATAATAACATTACAGGTTATGTATACTAGATTTATAGGGAATGAAGGTTGATCCAGGGATTTATTCTGATGCCATATTTGGAGTCGGGAAGGAATTTTTACCTCTAGTATGAGGGTTTTTTCCTTCCTCTGGATCAACTCAGTAGGGACTCATTAGGATTATAGGTTGAACTTGATGGACTCTGGTCTTTTTTCAACCTTATGAACTATGTTACTATGTTACATCTTAGATGATAGGCAGTTCCTAAATTTATCCTAATGGGTTATATTCATCTCCTAACGTGATGAAGCATGTTGCTAGGTTATGCTTGCCACTCTGCTGGAATAGAAACTGGAGTATGGTCCTAGTCAGGGAAATGGGACTGGTTGAAGTTCCCTGCTAAGCCATGTGGCCAAGAACAGCTGTGCAGAGGAAAAGTATGCAGCAGTACACTGACGGTCGAACCCCCACTGGTTAGAAAAATGATGGCATCTCCTAGTGATATGCTACCACTTTAGGAGATTGAAAAACCCCATAAAAGGGGTTGTCCATGCTTCAAGAATAGGCCAACCTTGTCAATGGACTGTGTTTCATATTGAACTCAGCCCTATTGACTTAAAGAGTGCTTAGCTATCCTCTATAGTGAACACATGTGGCCAGTGCTTCATTCGTTTTCTTTGGGGTATGGGGGCGAGGTGCAATACCAGAGAGGCAATGGACAAGAGTGGTGCTTGATCATTCCTTTACTGTTGGAGACCATTTAATATAACCAGGACATTCATAGTTGCAGGTACAGGATGAATTGAGCGTTGTCATCTTATTAGAGTTTTTAATCAATGGACATGGAGGTTCCTTGAAGAAATCTAAAAATCTTTATTATATATTACACGGACAATATGGAGGGACTCATGATGATCTCACTGAAACACTGTACAACCTATAGTCCGATCTCTCCATTTAGATTTCATAGTAGAGCTGTCTTGACGTACATCTGGGCTGTGCCGAGATGTGGTTTTTTGCTGATACCTACCTGACCTCATCAGCCTAGAACAGTTACATAACCGAGATCCAGCTCCGGCGCTGATACCATTTTATCAGAGTAATCAGTAGACATTCAGTCTGTACCAGACATAGCAGGAACTGAGAGCTCCAAGAGCAAGCCTTCATTTCCGAACATCTGCATTTCGTATCAAGCAACATGACCCTGCGTACAATGCTAAGTCAGCACATCTCCCTACCTGTGCTCATCCAAAAGCTGCAGAGTTTTGCCTTCTAAAATGTGTTTTTTTCTAGCACTTTGTACTTTGAACACTAAAGTAGAGTAACTCAAAGGATCAATGGAAGTACATAGGAGAAGCCGAGCTGACTCAGGGATTAGTATATTAATGGTTTATAGTTTAGTAAGTGCATAACAGTATGCATTAAACAATAGAATATTTGCCAAAATGATGCAATAAAATTCCAGGAACACTCCACCCGGTACTGATACAGTACATCTATGCACACACCAATTCCGGCACGTACGACAACCCTGATGCCTCATTGCTTTCATATACAATGCTGTGAGCACAATAAGTAGTGGCTATAAAGCCAATATAACTAGGTGGCATCAGGCCTCTTGCAATAGCCACATACTTTAACTACTGGCAAATCCATCCCTGGGAGGTGAATAGGAATATGGCTAAGAAGACCAATATGTTTCGAAATCAACAAAAAGTCAAGTGCTTCTTATGTTCCTCTAACCATATTGACCATACACTAATTGTCCATGTAAAGATCATGCCAAGAATGCCATATGGAGGAAGAATGGTGTTCATAGAGCTAGGGGGTCTGTACATGACAGGGGCTTTATCAACCATCATAGTCTATGAGGTCTCAGACAGTCCATTTTATCTAATTAACAATGCACAAGGCAGAAGATATGTATAGAATATCGAAAAACTTGGCTGAAAGACTCTTATTGCTGAGGAACACATAAAAAATGCTGCTATGCTTCCCAAACCCTATTTGACCAATTTAATGTAAGGGTTTGGAATAAAAGCAGATAATGGTTGGAAGGATCTAGAGAAACTGAAGTGAGAAGGTTGGACCAGCACAACAGAAGTCCATTGTAGCCGTTGGTTAAGCTATGTTGGAGGACAAGATACTTGTTGGGGAGACAAAGTAGCAGGACGGTGCTCGGACACAACTGACCAATATTTTACCAGTCTTCACAGAGAGAATGCTCGGCACTGATTCTTAAGCTTGGCACCATCAAGCCCAGTTAACACTTTCCATGCAATCCTTATCCATGAATAAATGCTAAGGGTGCCTCAACAACATTATAGGCATATGGCAAATCTAAGATGTAGATCCAGAAGACAGGAAATGATGGAGCACTCACCATGCGTTGTCTTGAAACAACTTCTTGATTTCATCTCAGGTACAGCGAAGGGGAGACAGACAGGTGTAGGGGGTGTTCTCAGGTAAAGGACCGTGTCAAGCACATAGCGCTCTGTGCGCGTCATGGTCCGTTGCCTGAGAACACCCCCTACACCTGTCTGTCTCTCCTTCACTGTTCCTGAGATTAAATAAGTTGTTAATACATTTTTTCAAGACAACACATGGTGAGTGCTTCGCCATTTCCTATCTTTTGGATGTACACTGATCAATATTGTGTTGACCAAACAGACAGTTCTAGAACAGTTTTTTTTTTACTGGATAGAATTTCCTTAAGGGTTTTTAAACAATGCGATTTTGTTGTAATGTATGGGCATGCTCAGTCCTCCAATACAAGAGACGTTTTTTGAAACGCTCAGTAAAGTCTCTAAGGGATAAAATGTCAACAGAGAATAAAGTCATCCAGTTGAATCTGGCACTGAGAGACACCCCACAGCACTACGTTCAATGACGTACAGTGTACTAGGTGCCCAGGACAGAAGCATCGGGACAAAATGAACTAACTCTACTGCTACTTTTGTGGCACGTGCCCAATGTAGACATTTTTGTTGGCTGTTGGACAGAAAGTGATGAATTGTTCTTAACTCAGTATCTCAGAACTAACAGTTTGTTATAGGACCGACAATGGAATGCTAAAACTGAGCGACAGAACAATGCCCCCAATGTCCCACACACAAGACGTCTTTGTTTTCAGATATGTTGTGTGCACCTCTGACCACCTGCTGCTCCCCATATTACATGTCAACTCCACTGACATTTAACCCCTAAGTATGGGCAATGGTGTATAAAATATCAAGAATCCCCACTGAATTATATGTAGCTCCAGTTACTGGCACCACAAACCCCGCAGAGATGAACATACCCTTATACAGGCCAAGGAACCTATGGATGTAATGATAATACTTGAGACTGCTTATCTTTATCTCCTCATGCTGTAAACCAATCCCTGATGCATGCCACAAAAATTGATCATTAAAAGTCATATACTGTATAACCTAATTGGGGTGGTGGTAAATGGTGCCAATTTTATAAAATACGTGTGCCACTTCTTGCATGCCGATTGAGAAATGCAGCTTGTCTAGTAAGTTGTGGCAAATGTATTATGCCAACTTCACAATTTTGATCAATTTGCCGCATTTAGCACCATTTTTTTGACTCATGACTAAATGAATTTGGCAAATTGCTAAATCTCTCCAAAGCCCAAGATCCAAGCCTAACACAGTCCTTGAGTATGTAGCACTAGTTATAAACAGTCCTTAAAGGGGTATTCCAGGCAAAAACTTTTTTTTATATATCAACTGGCTCCGGAAAGTTAAACAGATTTGTAAATTACTTCTATTAAAAAATCTTAATCTTTCCAATAGTTATTAGTTTCTGAAGTTGAGTTGCTGTTTTCTGTCTAACTGCTTTCTGATGACTCACGTCCCAAGAGCTGTCCAGCTCCTATGGGGATATTCTCCCATCATGCAAGGGATATTCTCCCATCATGCACAGCTCCCGGGACGTGACATCATCATTGAGCAGTTAGACAGAAAACTTCAGAAGCTAATAACTATTGGAAGGATTAAGATTTTTTAATAGAAGTAATTTACAAATCTGTTTAACTTTCCGGAGCCAGTTGATATATAAAAAAAAGTTTTTGCCTGGAATACCCCTTTAAGGACTGTTTATAACTAGTGCTACATACTCAAGGACTGTGTTTAAATCTGTAGCCCTAGCCCAATACAGCCCTAGAGTATATAGCCCTAGCCCTAGACATTTCAGTAATATGTAGCTCTAGCCTAAGACAGTCCTCTATCTGCAGGGGGGGGACGGGGGGACGGGGGGACGGCTCCTGTACAGGGCGCCAGCTCTGCTGCAGCTCTCCCGGTGCAGGAGGCGCGTCAGCCGCAGCATAACGCCATGGTCAACATGCCCCCTCCATGTATCTCTATGGGAGAGGCATCCCTGCCTCTCCCATAAAGCTGAATGGAGGGGGCGTGTCTGTCGACCTCTTAGTGAGGTTGACAACACAATCATTAGCTGCGCAAAGCCGCACCATTGCCAGGTCCCTGTAAGGGCGATCGTGGGGGTCCCAGTGATCGGACCCCCCGCGATCAAACACTTATCCCCTATGGGATATGTTTTCTTTGGCTGCAGTACTCCTTTAATACATTTTAGCAGGCGTGCAATTAAATTATTATTAATGTTTGGAACAACAGACGGCAATTATTATCAGAGCAGAACAAGACCCAGGGCTCATTCTTCATTATTTTCTGGTTACATAATATCATTAAATAATTAGCGCGGCTGACACCTGCTGAACGAGTCTTACACAATGTACGAGAATGGCGATAACAGGGGTAAATAAGGTCTCTTGTGACCAGTAAGGGTATGTTCTCCAGCTCCTAATGCCTTAGACTTCAAGCACGAGCCATGTAGAGGAGGCTATACAGAGAAATGTCCCTACAATGCTCTAATATAGGCCCTATGGGGGGTGATTATCAAGGGATTTAAGTGTCTTTTTTCTCCCGTAACTTTGGTGCAATACTTTGGCGCAGTGTCTTTTTGCACCAAAGTTTGGCGCATTTTCTCCACTGTCATTTTTTACAACTTTCTCAAAATCACACGGTCCTGTGTGTGATTTTTTACTTTGGTCAGTAAATTCATCATTTGCCCCAATCAATCTTTGGCGCAATTTTGCGCCTTTAGGGTTTATTTTTTTTGGCGCAATCCACCGCCAAGAAATTTTGTACATGGAAAACACACATAGGAATGTCAGAAAATGTAAAAGGTGTCAAAATACATTACAAAATTTTTTTTGTGAAAGCATCGACACCACCGGGGCTGCGCACTACTATCCTGCGACATAGTTGTCTCTGAGGGACCTTTACCCTCCGTTGAGCCAGCATTGGACATGGCCATACAGGTTCAGGAAAGGTAAGCACTGAAGCAGCGGTCTTCAACATGTGGCCCTCCAGATGTTGATAAAACTACAACTCCCAGCATGCCCGGACAGCCAACGGCTGTCCGGGCATGCTGGGAATTGTAGTTTTGCAACATCTGGAGGGCCACGGTTTGAAGACCACTGCACTAAAGTAACAAAAAAAAAAACACTCAAGTTAAAAATAAAATCCATTTCACATGATTATATATATATATATATATATATATATATATAAACCCCACAAAAGAAAATAACTCATGTCGCTTGCTGATATACTGCAGGAGGGACTCCGAAATGGCTGCTCTACAGGGTAAAATACGCGTCCTCTGTGGCGGTAAGTTCTGTGTAAAAGGCGCTGCGAACAGCGGATTTCAACATTTGCACCAAAATTACTAACAACTTGCACAAAATAATAAATTTGGTGCATGTCCACGAAAACCAAAGTGAAAAAAAAAGGGTAAAAAGAAACTTGATAAATTGATAAATACCCCACTATATGTGGCACCATATAATGCTCCATATGGCACCATATTACCAAGTATAGCCCAATAATATGGTATCTGATGGAGCACATCTCAAATCTGACTACGGATGTACAGTAGGGACCAGTCAGGGTCTACGGGTTCTGCATTACAGCTCGGAGGTTGTATTGAGTATATGTGTGGTGGCGGAATTGGGATAAAGCCTTGTGGGGGTGTAGGGTAGTTAGGGTGTTGCTGTTCAGGATAGTTAAGAGCGCTGTTAAAGGGGTATTCCAGGCAAAAACTTTTTTTTTTTTTATAAATCAACTGGCTCCGGAAAGTTAAACAGATTTGTAAATTACTTCTATTAAAAAATCTTAATCCTTCCAATAGTTATTAGCTTCTGAAGTTTTCTGTCTAACTGCTCAATGATGATGTCACGTCCCGGGAGCTGTGCATGATGGTAAAATATCCCCATAGGAGCTGCACAGCTCCCGGGACGTGAGTCATCAGAGAGCAGTTAGACAGAAAACAGCAACTCAACTTCAGAATCTAATAACTATTGGAAGGATTAAGATTTTTTAATAGAAGTAATTTACAAATCTGTTTAACTTTCCGGAGCCAGTTGATATATAAAAAGAAGTTTTTGCCTGGAATACCCCTTTAACCCTTGTCACTCGTGATGCCAGGGTGAGGGTTAAATGCTGTATACTTGATAGGCCTATTGCCACCCTTCCCAAGAGCAATAGGTGATGCAGAAATAAAGGATTGTCCACAACCACTGTTAACTGAAAACTTGCAGGAACTTTTACTGAAGAATTTCTGTACATGCAGCAATAGTAACAGTCCAGATAACAGAGTCTCTATAGATATAGCTGAGCAGCGATTGACAGTCGGTTGGGATCTGATAAGCTCAATTTAGCTTCTTAAGGATTGTATGGCAGAGATCCGCTGGATTTAGGGGTGCGTTTGGGTCCAGTGATCTTGCGGTGAGTAGCGGGGAATTTCTTAGTCTATCCGCTATGTTAGAGGCCGAGGCCGCAAGGCTTTGGCCTAGTAAATCGTCTTGTAAGCTGCGGAGGTCCTACCTCATCCAGAGTCAGCAACCCAAGAGAGGAATCAAGATGGCGCAGGTCCCTTATATGGGCAGGGGACGGCCGTTTTGGATTGGTCCGTAACAACTGTCACTCACCGTTACAGTGCATTGTGGGTGAACACGTCATGAGAACCTCCAAAGGTCCTGTAGCAAAACCATAGAGTTCTAACCTAATCACGTGACCCGCAGGTCCTGCTACGCTCGAACAGGTAGGCAATTAAATCTATACATATTTATATACTTATATTTACTAGAACTTCCATACAGTCACTGACTAACTGAGGGGTGACAAGGGGATAACTACAGAAGAGGGACCCCGACGTCCTTGGGACTCTGACTATGGGGACCTCTATAAAGGTAATGTATAAAATACGGTACCGGGACACCACATATGTGCCCAAAGTCTCCCCTCAGCGATACTTCCAGATCCATGTACGGCGCTCGCACCCACACCAAGTAATTAAAGTGCATCTGTAGCTCGGCATAATGACGACTGATTAAATATTGGCCAAGAAACCTATCCCAGCTCTACCAGCCTGCCCGCCGCTCACAAACTGCATTCACCAAAAGTGAACTTTAATTGCTTCCTCTTCCATTTCACAATATTCTGTTATTTTCACAATATGGCGCCAGGTCACAAAATATGTCTCATTTTCTTCTACATCTTTCTGTCAAAAGAATGTCTAGAATCTCTCCGGTCAGGGGATCATCCAGGTGGGAGAGCTGATAGAGAATGCATTAACCCTCCCAGCTGGAACGATTATCTGTCTTCCGAAATTAAAGGAGGAGTCTGCAATTATCTAAAGAAGGGATAAGGAGCATCGTGCTTCTATGCAAATCGGCTAAATTGCTTGTGATGATACATAAGGTTGAAGTGGGCGATGAGAAGATGAATGCGGTGATGGACACCCTTGGGCTCAAAGACTTTTTTTTTTGTTCACCCACATTGCAGAGATATATTGAAGTCCTATTGCTATGGCTGACTCCTATCTATTTCTATGGCTGACTCCTA
This sequence comes from Hyla sarda, assembly GCF_029499605.1. Lineage (NCBI taxonomy): Eukaryota > Metazoa > Chordata > Amphibia > Anura > Hylidae > Hyla > Hyla sarda. Next base: position 209,820,238 of record NC_079195.1, on the reverse strand, counting down.
TCTATTGCTATGGCTGACTCCTATCTATTGCTATGGCTGACTCCTATCTATTTCTATGGCTGACTCCTATCTATTGCTATGGCTGACTCCTATCTATTGCTATGGCTGACTCCTATCTATTGCTATGGCTGACTCCTATCTATTGCTATGGCTGACTCCTATCTATTGCTATGGCTGACTCCTATCTATTGCTATGGCTGACTCCTATCTATTGCTATGGCTGACTCACGGCTGGCTCTCCAACTCTTTTTTTTTAACGGACAATGAACCTTGAAGGGGTACTCCGCCCCTAAACATCTTATCCCCTATTCAAACGATAGGGGATAAGATGTCTGATCGTGGGGGTCCCCAGCGGAGTAAACTTTGCTTTGTGCTGGATGACTGGCAAGCCGGGCGGAGACTCGTGCCGTCACGGTCACGGCACGCTTGTGACATCACGGCCATGCCCCCTCAATGCAAGTCTATGGGAGGGGGCGTGACTTCTATGGGAGGGATAGACTTGCATTGAGAGGGCGTCACTGTGAGGTCACGAGCCTCAGGCGCTGAACCCGATGATCTAAACAAACACTGGGTGCAGCACGGAGATGGCGGGGGTCCACAGTGGCGGGACCCCGTGATCAGACATCTTATCCCCTATCCTTTGGATAGGGGATAAGATGTCTAGGGGCGGAGTACCCCTTTAACGTGGTTGTCCAGTGAGAAAAAAAAAAAAGAGAAGAGCTCAGCTGATATGGAGGGATCTGTGCACTATGGTAATCACATTATACTACTCCATTGCTTAAAGGGGTTATGCAGGAAAAAACTTTTTTTTTTATATGTCAACTGGCTCCAGAAAGTTAAACAGATTTGTAAATTACTTCTATTAAAAAATCTTAATCCGTTCAGTACATATGAGCTTCTGAAGTTAAGGTTGTTCTTTTCTGTCTAAATCCTCTCTGATGACACGTGTCTCGGGAAACGCCCAGTTTAGAAGCAAATCCCCATAGCAAACCTCTTCTAAACTGGGCGTTTCCCGAGACACCGTGTCATCAGAGAGGATTTAGACAGAAAAGAACAACCTTAACTTCAGAAATTCATAAGTACTGAAATGATTAAGATCCGTTTAACTTTCTGGAGCCAATTGATATATATATATATATATATATATATATATATATATATATTTTTTTTTCCTGGAATACCCCTTTAATTATACGTTTTTGACACCATAAACAAGTTGATTTTTTTTTCGCTGGACATCCCCTTTTAAAGGCAACAGCTCATATAAGTAGGGCTGCTAATATCTACATGTACAATACATTACTCTGTGGACACCTCAGCATCCCATCTATGTGCATACTTCTTGGAAAACTTTCATGGAGCGTGACTGTTACAAGAAAATTAAAGGGGTACTCCGTCCCTAGACATCTTTTCCCCTATCCAAAGGATAGGGGAAAAGATGTCTGATCACAGTGGTCCCGCCGCTGGGGACCCCCACGATCTCAGCTGCAACACCCCAGACTGCTCGTAACATCACGGCCATGCCAGACTTGCATTGAGGGAGGGTGGCGGTGACATCATGAGTGCAGGGCGGCGCTGACATCACGAGCCTCTGGTGCTGCCCCCAATTCTCTAAACGAATGCCAGGTGCAGCAGGGAGATCTCGGGGGTCCCCAGCGGCAGGACATCTTATCCCCTATCCTTTGGATGTGGTAGCCTTTCCTTCTAGCAATTATAACATTTTAGGACGTTGTTATCCCCATCCAGTCTGGGGCTCATATTGAGTTTCCATCAATATTCATTGGCCAAGAATTGGCTACAGAAATGACACAAACTGTATCGCATGCATTCCAATCTTTACAGTCAATACATTTCAAATCAAGGTGCGGCCTAGATAAACATTATATTGTAAAGAAATTCCGCTGAAATTCGGAAATTGTAATAGTCATTAACTCAACACAACAATGTCAGGAATGTTAGGTGTATAAGATGTACAGTAAATGGTCCATGATACAACAATGCCTTGTATACTGTATGTTTACAGAATTGATTCATGGGACTATATGGCTTTTCAAGCAACTTTTCACATAACAAAACCATCACACGGGCTCTATACTATTTACAGTGATCCCTCCAGTTACAATATTTCCATCATACAATGGTCTTTTCTGGACTATTGTAGCTCGAAACCAAACTCACCATACAATGCTACGGACAGTTCTGATCTGTGAAACGCGTTGCTGACTGGAAGAACTGACCAATCAGAATGGGCATCCACTGGTAGGTGTGTTCTGTATAGGAACCTGAGGCTATGTTCAATGGGACCCTGCTGCGCTGTACATGGCGGAATCTCCGCGTCAGATTTTTCTGGCACAAAAAAAATTGCGATTTCCGGGTCCGCAGAAAGAATGAACACTCCGCACGGAATGCATTAAAGGCTATGAGACAGCGCATACTTGTGCGGTCCTATCACCAGCATATTGTGCCGGAGCCCGCAGTCTGCAGAATGTCCGCACGGACATTCCGTGGTGTGAACACAGCCTAAAGAAGATCCTGTCCTCTACATAGACAGTGATTTACAGCTTCCAGCAGAACTTTTTGACTTTTATGTATAAGGACCTGCTTCATCTGTATTAGTTTCTTTAATCCTCACGTTTTCATAT